>NC_054408.1:18694999-18994999 GCF_017976425.1 Toxotes jaculatrix
CATCAGATTTCTAGCAGTATTCCATGTGACCAATCAGGCATTTTATCATGAAAACTGCCCTGAGTGTTGTGATTAGAGCAACAAATGTAAAGTAAAGAGGGAAATTTGTGTGGTTTATGAGCATGTCACAAACCATGGATGATAAAGGCTTGACAGTAGATACCTGGTGTCCTGGTGCTTGGTGTTTTAAGATGCGTACCTGTAGCCACAACGTCCCTGGTTTGATTCCGGGACATTTGTTGTACCTTGCACCTCTGTCTCCCCCCATGTTTATTTGTCCATGTGTCCTTTTAAAGAGAGCTAAGATCTTTTTTTTTTTTTTTTTTAAAAAGGCCAATAATGTAATTTTTAGAAGACCTACAAAGAGCATAAACATCCAAACAATGACATATGTGTGTCCCTGCAGTAATATGGTGTTGTTTGGCATCTTGATATTAGGAGAAGTAGAGTAATCAGTGCTACTGCAGGCCCACCATACAGGAAAAAAAAAAACAAACAGTTTATGCAGCCCTGCTCTATGAAATCTAAACACAATTTACTTTCAAATCTTTCCTTTAGAAAAGGTGGAAAAACTAACAAACACTAAATCAAATCTTTTTGAACCAGAAATGTGAGCGTCATGAAATTGAACATTACCTAACAGAAAATCTTCAAACTTTGACTCTACCCTTACATTCATATCATATTTTCCATGTCCAGCCCTCTGTGTTGACTGAATTGAAAGTGAATGGTCTGCTAATTATTCATCAACTTTTTAGGTGTTTACTCTGTAATGTGTCACCTGACTGAGCTCAAACATGTACAAATGCACACACACTGTAGAAAAAATGCAGTTTAGGTAACTGAGTATAGGGCTATTTATTTTTATATGTCAGGTTATAGTATTTATTTAACCACATAGTCAGTTATAGCATGCAAGTTTGTACATGTAATTCCCATTTCACATGATCAATCTTTGTAAAAGAAGATTGTATCAAACTATTTAGGCAATCTGATTGGATTTCACATTCCTCACATGGCAGGAGTTCCTCAGGGCTGGACTTGTAGGTGTGTCTCTGGCGTTCCAGACTTGCTTTAGCTGCCTGTGTCCAAGTACAAGTCGCAGGCAACTTAAAACAAGCCTCGAAAACTAGACTGTATCCATTGATGGAGTGGTAGATATGCAGTGCAGATGTATATACGGGTAGCATCCAGTCAGTTATCAACAAAAAGAGAAAAAGAAACATGTTTTTTCAGAAAAGCACTGATTTGTTTAATTTCCATTTTTAAAAAATTGTTATCATTTCAACTTACTTATCTGGGCTATAGCTTAGAATTTAGATTTAAAAAAAGAATTTAATCAGCACCTAATGGCAACTTTTGACACTTCAAAGCATGTCAGACTTAGAGACGGTGTTATTCAGGTGTTTTGTCTAGTTATTAACTAATTAGTAAATTTAAGCCCTACTGTAGCCTCTATAGGCATTTTGTGACTTGAGAGATGTAAACGAACTGTATCATTTCATATTTCAAACACATTTCTAATATCTACTGTAATTCATATCAGTAAACAGATCAGACAGATCTGCAAACAGATCCTGACAACCTTATTTGAAAAAAAAAAAAAAAAAAGCTGGTATCACAAATCATTCCAAAGCTCCTCTGTAAAATATTGAACCTACCTTGCTGCTCTGAACCTTGAAGCCAAAGTACCCCGGCGTGTAACTTACTGCACCACTCACGAGTCACTCCTCTACAAGCCAGAGTGCAGCCTCTTTAATCACTCTGCAGAGGAATGTATATTTGAGAAAGGTGTGTGTGCATAGTTACACATTTATTAAAAGATCCTGGTTTTTTGGGTGTGGGACTGTGAGGCAGTGCAGGCTTGTGGGTGTGTAACACGGAATCCCACGTCCTGGACCAACAGGAGGAGTGTGGGTTGAGGTAAACACACTCCAGGATCCCGGCGTGCGACTGTAAGATAAACATGATGTTATCACATTAGAATAAACAAACAAATGCTAAGTTACAACTTTCCTCTTACAAAGTACAGTTGCTATGTGCAAGGTTATGGCGGTGAATCAATCATCAAAATAAATGGACCATGTTTTAATTTTTTTGATTCAAGTTTGGGACTTTTAGAGGTTATGTCAGAAGTTACATAAATCCCTTCAGTCATTTCTGGCATATACACTGTTCAGAATGTTGAGGGCCTCTTTCTGATGGTGGGTAGTTGCAGCTTAAAACTCCTCACCTGTCTATTCTGCTAAGATATGATAGGGGAAACATGGGTTAAACTATTCAAAGTACTGCCCAAGAGTAGTGATAATATATACCTAGACTCTATCACCGGGTCACTAACCAATCAAAATCAAATTTGGTGAGTTTTCTTCTTTTTAATAAAGTGAAGGTTAAAGTGTTTGTTTATGGGTTTAAAGAAATCTTACATTACATTTTATATTCAATAAAAAACATTTTAAAACCTGTTGAATTACCTACAAAATTGTCACAAAGATGAAAAGAGATTTGATTTTAATGGCCAAAGGAAAGTTGGTGTCTTAAAGATATTTTTCACAGGCCACTAACAAAAGAAAGCAATAACATAGTAGTACAGTATATTCTGTACTGTTGTGTTGCACACTTTTTGGTTCAGGACCTTGGACAGTGCATTAATCCCCACTTTTCATCCATAACTACAAAGAGTGCATGGAAGCCATTTTGTCTCTCAGAGGACCTCTGCTGGCCTCTTTTAATCTGCTCATAGAACAGTGAAATAGTTTAAATTCATTTGGCTGCATGTGTGCTGACACCATGGCGCAGCTGGAGTCAGCCCTTTGAGGTATTTACAGTGAAACTATTCTCCCTCTGTGCCCAGCTACACAGAACTTTTGCTACATCTAAAAGAAAAAGCAAGAAAGAGCAAGAGAACTTCACTTTGAATGAATTCTGTTTTTATGAGATGATTCATAGATTTATATGTTGCTTTTCATACAGCTTTAAATTTAATGGCAAATTTTGGCAAATTGTGCCTGAAACAAATATCGAAGAACAAATAATAGAAACAAATGTAATCTCGTGCTCTTGTTTATTGGAAATGAGAATACAGTCTGACAAGAACAATATTACACATCCTAAAGCCAAACAGAATCATCAAACCTTTCCATGCATGTTCACTAAAGGGCTAAATATATCCTTCAAATAAATACAAAGCAAAACCTATCTCTGATAACAGGCTGGTTAGTAGGGCTAAAGGAGAATATGGGCTCTGATTCTGCAGTGCTTGTGCACCTGCATAACTTACCGTCATAACCTTAAGGTACAAACTGATTGACAGTTCAATATAGCCAATGATTGCAGTCCGTTTCTATGAGCTTTTGATTTTTATTTATCTAACTGGGTTAAATATCTTATTTATTTAAAAAAGAAAAAAAAGAAAAGAAAAGAAAAAAGAAAAAAAAAGGAATGCCGACAGACAGTCTCCAGTTTTGAAGAAAAGCCTTTATTTCCTATTTCAAGAACATGCTTAAGCATGGTAGTAGAAGTAGGTACTTAGATATCCATACATGCAGAGCCACAGAGTGATAGAAAGAGTTTGTCCATCTACTGTTCTGTGACAGCGGTCTGTCCAGGGTTCAAGTTGAGGAAGGGGTTCGGGGAGAGTTTTTTTTTTTTTCAGGTGGGGTCGGGCAGGCAGAGTGAAGGCTTAGTGCTGGATCCTACGAATGGACTGCACCTGGTTGGTGTGAGCCTGGGTGCTGTACTCATTGTAGTTTCTGTACTCGCCTTGGTGTCTGTCTCTCTCCAGGATGTACTGGTAGCCACGGTAACCAGGGAACTGGTAGGCCACCCAGCTGCAGAGAGAGAGAGAGATAGAGAGATAGAGAGAGACAGGGTGTGAGCCAAGGCCGCGGCCATTGCAACAGTCATGTAATTGACTTAAAATGATTTCAGTAAATTCAGTGAAACCACAAGTCTGTTCACAAGTATAGGAAGAAGACAGTTTCAGTGTTCTGGTGAAGGTTTAGTTGTCCAAAAAGACTTTTTAAATATACTGTTTTATATGTATTTTTTTTAATATCCTCTCCTCCTTATACCCAGTCAGGATTGACTGGTCTGCTTCATCGTGTTTGTTTGCCTCTAGTTTACTGCCTCAAACTATATGTTGTAGCAAAATGTTTGAAATGACTAAAATGATTTTTTTGTTTTGACAAAAATGATGCTGAGTGGAGACTAAACTGAAGGTTGTAAAGGGAGTAAATAGAACACCAGAAACAGGAAGAGAAAGAGACCAATAAACAAGGAGGAAGATGTATGACTTACGCTCCCGAGTTGACTTTGATAGAGGGCACCTCCTTGCTGCACCAGCCCATGGCCTGTAGGGAGGGGTAGTCATCGCACATCTCAAACTTACGGCCCTGGAAGTCCTCACACTCGTACAGGGTCACCTTGCTGTCACTGTGGTTCTGCAGAGAAAGAGGCAGAGACATAGCAAAGGTGTGATGGTGTGGCTACAGTCAGACAAGGTGCTGGTGTTTTAACCGAAATCAATATTTAGATTTAATTAAATAGAGATTTTGGATGACGAGGGACTTGTACTTTAAATGTCAATATACCTTAATATGCCTTTATACTGAAGACACATTAATGTTTTGGTTCAGATAGTGTGGCTGGTTTCATGTGAAGGAGGGTGGGGCAGGGAAGTAAGCCCTTACTTTGCGGCAGTTGACAGAGACTGACTGGTCAAAAGCAAAGGATTAACAGGAGGATGAGGGAACTTACAGCGCACTTGATGGGTCTGAAGGAAAGCATGTGCTCGGTTCTGTAGCTGCTGTTTCCACTCCAGGCCTCGTAGCGAGGGTAGTCTCCCTTCTCCAGGATAAACTGCTGTCCCTGGAACTCTGGGTACTCATAACCCACCCAACTGGAGGATAGAGACGAGGATAGAAATGTTGAGGTTAAGTGTGCCAAGATTAAGTAAAATAATTAAGAAAAGAAAGAAATTTAAACCAAAGCAAGAGAAACTCTGAAGATACAGACACATATACTCATAATGAACCATTATATGAAAACTAGTTTTAGTTGGAAACTGTCATTTTCATTAAACAATAGAGCCCAACGCCCACAGAATGGCCTCAAGTGAAAACAGCATGCAGCTTCTTTTGTCACTGGGAGCACAAAGCAAACATTAGATACTGCTGCTCCTGCTTCCACTGCTGCTGCTGCTGCTGTTGCTGCTGCACCCACGGCTTTTTATCTGATCGCCAGTCAGTCAGACACTGGCTCACAGCCAGCAGCTGCTCACAGCCAGCTCGTATCACAACAGGGTCACACATGGATGCATGCACATACACATGCCAACGATACATGCCAACCAGCAATGTAATAATACTGCATGCTGCAAATTTACTGTTTGTGCTGTTTTGTTTTTTCTACTTCCTTTTACTCAAGCAGATAAATTAAGGATTGAAAAATATGTAAATGATGTGATTTTATTAGATGTTGCTGCATGGCTCTTAGTTATCCACTGATCATCATCCACAGAGAGGACAAAAAAAAAAAAAAAAAAAATCCTGAAGAGCTCAAGGTCAAGAGAGAGAAAAATGCAGCCCTAGATAGAGAGAGACAAGGCCAGAAAAAAAAGCAGCAGGAGATCCAGAAGAACACCACCAATGTCAACTTACGGTCCATTCTCAACCTTGATGGAGCGGATCTTGTTGAAGCCCCTCTCCATGATGTTCTGGCACTCCAGCATGAACTCACAGCGCTTTCCCTGGAAGTTCTCCTCCTCCCAGACTGTGATCTTGAACTGGCCCATCTGCTCCATCTGTTGAGTGTTCATGGCTGCTGCTTCTCCCTTGGGGGTTACTCTCTGAAGAATGTTAAATGGATGGAAAATCAGAATAACAATAAGTCCTGCATGTCTGGAGATACAAACATCCTGAGTGCTGTCATTTGTAGAGTCATTTTGTGTTTTAGCTTCGCTTGAAGAAAAAGTAGTTGTTAATAGGATAAAAGAAAATGTGCTGCGTTAATGCATTTCTGTTACGTGTATATTATTGTGCCTTTGCTCTGGAAAGAAATTTCCGTTGGGGTCTCTCTCTGAAGGTGTCACTGGAAGTGAAAAATTCCACTCATTCATCATTTTTCCATTCCTCCACAGTGCAGATTTGTCTCTGTTTCAGGCGAGGAGATTCTATCAAGAACAACCTGCCCATAAATTGTACCCTGAAACTGAACTGAAGCAAACATCACAACAGCAAGCCACATATCTGTAGGTGGTAGCTTAAAAGCATAATGCTTTCTCCAGTAAATTCTGCAGTCACTTACTGCGAGAATTAAAAAAAAACGTTTGTTTGATGTTTACAGGCCAAACACAAGCCGACCAATGAGGCATCATCTTGCCAGCTTTCCCTGTAAAAGTGGCTGCTGAGGTACAAACAAAAGTATGAAGCCAAAGTATGAAGTAGCTTCTATGTTTTTTTACTCTTAGCAAATCAAGCTTCATTTGAAGTGCATCCATAGCTGCCTATCTATCAAATACACAGTTTTGAGTAGCATCTTGGTGGCTGTCGGGCTCCACCCCAGTACACTGAGCTGTCCCCTGATTGCAGTTTCTGTCTGAGGCAGTGTGTTGATATACTTACAGACGGTACTGAGGTGGGACAGATCCAGTATAATCAATGTCGGGGAAGAGACCCTCGCCTGCGTTTTTATAGGGCCAGGCCCCCTGGACCTACGCCACTCCATTTGCCCATCAGCCTTGCACACTCAGCAGCTGAACGGGCCTGCTGAAAGGGGAGCATTAGCCTCGCGCTTTGTGGAGGCTCCAGAGCACCATTGTCCTCAGAGCCCCAAACTGACTTAGTCATCAATATGGCAGCCATGCTCGGTGGCAACCTGACCCAGGACTATACAATAGTAACGCACTGACACAACAGTTTGATTGGTGTGGCAGGATAATAGACACATTCTGGGAGCTGATCCCCTCTCTCTCCCTCTCTCTCTCTCTGCTGTAGGTAAACTGGATCCTAAACTGGAGGTGGGAAAAGGGCCCAAGGCATCCCACACAGTGAGTATTAGGACATGTGGCCATTTCATCTAGAGGGCATCCTTATATCCTTCTTTTCCAATGGTTGATCTGGAAAGAGTCAGGAGGATGAAGCGTTATAGTAAAAAGATACAGTGATAGTAGTGCTTTCTGAGTGGGAACAATTGGGAAACCTGGCTCCTACTCCTTTGTGTCTCCACATCTCTGGCTTTCACACACATGGTTATAGAAAGGAGGAGCATCATCCCACAAATAAATGTTTTGTACACAATGTCGTAGGACTCATTTAGGTGGGAGTATTTTACAGTACATGCTCCAGAGAAAGGCACTGATGTGCTCTGTAGTTTTGTAATAAAGTCAAATATTTCCTTGTAAGAAAGAGGAAATAATAGGCTCTCAATAATTATAATCATGATATTTAAATATGAGGACCGAGTGGAAGAAAACATGTAGTCTCTTGGAGTAGTTTCCTCAGCTTCTTCAGCTTAATACTAATTTTTTAATGTCTAGTGCGATTTTCTTAACATTTAAATCATAGGTCCACTATTTCTAAATTAATGTATTTACAAATACATCAGTTCTACATTTGATTATTGACTTGCTTTTCTTGGGGTTTTTTTGTTTTTGTTTTTTTTAGCAAACAATGCCTGAGCAAGAGCAAACTGACATGATTTATATCATGAATGAAACTCCTCTCACAGACATTTATGATGTTTGTTTTTGTGTGCTTATTCACTTCCTTTTATTAATGTTTTGTTTGTTTTCTTTGTATGAAGACAAACACCTGCTAATACAAATGCTGATGCATGTTTTATTTTCTAAAATAAAAATATATGTAGTTCCATTCAGGAGACAGAAAAATATACTCATACATATGTTGTTAAGTGAGCACTGATAAAATACTGTATCTCCACAGCTAACTGAACTGACCTGTCTGGTCTTTCTCTTATTTTGTCTCACACATTTTGTGATTCTTCAATTTCCTTCATCATTGGTGACATCTAGTGGTGAACATATTTATTACACTGGCAGAGGCTTGCAAAAAGGGTCTGCTCTATTTATCATGTTAACATATAAGTGATTTGACATTAAGTCATCAACCTGTTACTTTGACTTGCAGCACAGCAAAGATGAAGATAACATTTGGATGGAAGTGTCTAATGGCAGAAATATCCATGACTGTGATAAACGTTAGAGAGAAATTATATTTAGGTAATGTAGGCTTATTTGGTTCTGACTGTATGTATGTATGTGGTGTGAGAGTGTGTGTATGTGTGTGCATGTTGGTGGGTTCCACCTGCGGGCATGTGTGGAGCTGTTTACTTGTATGAACAGCTTTCTCATTGTCTTTTGTTAACCCATTCATTGTCCTTCTCTTTACATATGTGTGTGTGTTACCCTGCTGGCCCCCTGAGCAGGTGATGGGCAGGTGAAACAAGAGGCTTATATAGACACAGATGTTGTGGGTGTGTGTATTTGTGTGTGTACATGCTTCACGCATGTATACATACAATATGTACAAAGGTGTGTGTGTATGTGTGTGTCTTTGTGGGTGGTTGTTCATTTTTATTCAGCATGTCTGATAATAAGCTGTAGATCTTTACCCTCATGTACACACACACACACACACACCTACACACACACACACACACACATTCTGCACAACTTATTTCCCTGTTAAATACAGCCAGGGGGGATTTGCATGTGTCAGGGATAGTGTAGTCCAGTACAAAGCTGGTCCAGTTCTACTTTGAATCCTTATCTGGCTTTATAAAAAAAATCCATTCATTTCTTCTCGCTGGTCACCTGACACCTCTGCTTGTTTTCTGTCTTCAAATACAGTACATATGGCCATCAAGTCCTGCTCTTAACATTAAGCACTAGAGGCAACAGCAATGTAACCTTCTTCTTCGTCTCTAATATTAGTCAGTCAGTAGTCATTAGTTTGTCACAGTTAGAAACCAACTGTTGCTGTGATACCTGTGACTGATAATTCAATAATGGTGGACTATAATTACTATCACTTTACTGTCTTCACATGGGCAACTTGATACACCACCTGGGTGTATCAAGGAAAGTGTAAAACTCAGATGCTGGTGAAAGATAGACGTGTAAATATCGTAAAATAACTGTCTGTGTGTGTGTGTGTGTGGAGTATCAGCTAACATGAGGATAGAGTTTGTAAAACACACTAAACAAAGCTAGTACATGATCAGGAGTTAGAGGAAAGGAAAGTTTTGTCTTCATCTTTTATTGTTGACTTTCAAGTCATGATCCACCTTTTTTACCTTTTCCTGCTCCCAGATTAGTTTATGTTTATGTTCAGGTCAGTAGTTTGCAGTTTTAAGTTATTATTATCGTTATCATTATAATTTCCATCTCTCAAGCTTTTCCATTTTGTTCCAACATTCAATAATTTTTGTTAGTTGAGGCTCACACACTTTCCACTTTTTTATTGTTTACTCCTATTAAAGTCTAATATATAATAATTTAATATAATCATAATGAGATGCAGTGTGCCTGTTCCTTCATACACTAACATCCATATTTTTAAAAACCTATGTACTGGCACACACACAGTCACATATGAAGTCTTTAATTTTTCAGATGTGTTGTGCTGGGATATTACTGAGAGCATTAATTATACACTGCTGCCCATAAAGTTGGAATAAAATATATTTTACCTCTTCTCATGAAATGATTGTGACAATGTGATTTTTTTCTTGATAGATAAAGTGCATATTTTCTCAAAACTTTATTGATCAATCTCTTACAATGTGATTACTATGTGTATCAATAGGAATAAAAAGAGCAATGTGTCAGAAAACAAAATTATTCCAACATTATGGGCAACAGTGTATAAAGGAGTTTATTTAAAATGCAGAAAAAAGACAAAAATAACCCTTATTATTTATTATGCAACTAAAGGATGAAGAAAGATAAACGATGTGAGGAAGTTATATATTAATAGTTTATACTTGAATGTAAAGTTTATACTTGTATAATAGTTTATACATGAATTGGCTGCAGTGCAGGAAGTGTGTTAACACTCCTGAGAGAGATCTTGTTTTCTGGGTCAGTGTGAGTCTGAACTATTTGAATAGTCAGTGAATGCACCTACACACACACACATTTGCAAGCAAGCAAGCAAGCACACACACACACACCACTGACTGTTTGTGTATGTGCATGCTAACATACATACACATACACTGACGCACAGATTGTACTGAATAAATGCCCTCCTTCAGGTGGAAGGTTTCCACGGTGACTAATCCAGGTAAGGATGATGCGAGCGGGACATCTGCTCTTCCACCTCCATTTGCCCCCACTGACACACAAGCAGCTGGATTTACCTTCAGAAAACAAAGAGAGAGAGAAAAAAATGTAGATTATGATATTTTCTGTTCTAATACACTGCATTGTGATGACAGACAAACACGCACACACTGCAGTTGGCAGGGAATCTTCTAAATAGCAAGGTATTAACCAAAAGGCAGAGATCTTATATGTTATCATCACCTTCATCCAGTAACATTCACTCCACCATCAGACAGTCAGAGAGCGGAGGGAAAGAGTGGCTAACCAGGGGTGGGAGCAGGCCTCGGGCATTTGCATGACTCTTCATTATCAGTAACTGTCAGAGGAAACAGCACACAGCCTTCAGGCAGCATAGACACAGACACACACACCCTCTGGGAAACACTTGCTCCACCATTTACCAGCAAACAGCCTGACAGGCACCACAAATGTAATCATATCTCTGCTGTACAGATACAAACAGTGGTCATAATGATGCTGATGTCGTGTGGCCCTGGGTCATGGGTCACAGTACTCTTGAAACAGGTGAAGGCAATCGTTGGGATTTCCTGGTGGTCAAGTCAACTTGATTTTATTTATATAGCACACAATCATTGATTTGTATTAGAAGGCTTTTTGTTTAATACATTGGTGTCTTGGACACACAACATCACCTGTCTAGCAACAGAGGAAGGATATAGCAGTAGAATTCTATGGTGAAACAGAATGACCATATTGAGTAAATACAATATATATACATAAAGAGTTTCAGTGTGCTGGTGCATGTTATGTGCTAAAAATGTTATGTTATGTGCTTGCTCTGTTCATATCAAGCTGATCAGTACTTCAAACAGGCAAAAAATGCCTTGTGTTTGCAATGGGGAGTCAGTTTCCAGGCAAGTTAATATAAAACTCGTTTAAACAAATGAGGTATATTTTAGATACTGTTATGTGTGTTTAGTTTGCAAGTTTCATGGATTCAGCCTGTTTTTGTCCCATCCAGTTGTCTGCCCTTTAGTTTGTTATTAGATAATGAGAGTAACAACGCATTAAAATGCTTAGTTTCTGCAGTGAACGACTAAACCTGTCATTTAAATGAAAAGGACTGAATGAGGTGGTTGAGCCTCCACACCGAATCCTAAACAAATTACTTGTGAGCTAATCCTGCTCCTGGAGCTCGTAGGAAGGGTGTAGCTGCAGCAGGACCAGTTGGGACAGTCAGTTTAAATCGGCAAGGTAACCAGGATACTGAGGAGTGTGAGTTTCCCTTCGTATGGCTTTAAACAAATATTGACTAGAGCTTCGAGCAGAGGCAAATAGGCTCTCAGGTAGAAAAAAAAGGCATGTAGGACTGGCTTTGTCAATAAGTCTCTTGTAAGGTGATGATACCTACATAAGATGTTTTTTGGGGGGGTTTTTTGACATCATGACAGGTAGTGTGAAGAGAATAATCTGCACACAGGGTCATAAGTAAAGAAAGATATGCACAGCTTGAGCATCAGTCATCTCACTGTACTAAGGTAGACTGTGTGGACCACATATTCATTACTGAAGTTTTCATCAGGGTGACAAAGCGATCCAAATGCCACAGAGCCACTCAAAATTACTTCTAATTGTAAAACATAATGAGTTTGACTTTCAGTCAAAATCAACGTAAAATCAGTCGTTTTCAACCACAGAATATTGAGCACTGTCATGTCACCCATCATGTCACTGTCATGTTTTATTCTTGTGTCACTGCTGGTTTATACGTAGATCAAATATGAGGCAACATTTCAACTTTCAAGGACTTTAAAGGGAGGGAGTTTGAACCTATGGTGAAGATTTCTTTCTTTTTCATTGAAATTGATTGAACAGAGAAAGTAATACTGTTAAAATGTGTGATGAATTTACCTTGTTTTGGCACTTTGATTGTTAGGGTGGAGCGTGCCATGTTTCCACCATTTTACGGGTATAGCTTCAACTTTTTGGTTAAAGTAAAATGATTTAGTTGAAAATTAGAAATTCAGACAGGTATTTTTTTTTAGTAAGGTGGAATAGTATTCTTGCACTGTGATGATCAATTTATTGTTAAAACATTCAAACACACTTACTTTTCAAAGAGCTGAAAAAAAAACACTGAACAATTAAACTCTAAAACGCTATGTAATCTTTAACATAAGAAGATAAAAATAATGAATGGTAAAAGTGCGATGGCTGAATACTACATGATAGCACCCAAATGACAGATGGCCCATATCAGATGTCTGCTGTGTGTGTGTGTGGTTAATGTTTAGTTAATGATTAACATAACCTCCCATTAAGCCCATCTCTCTGCTCCCTGCAGCTTCAGTCCATGACGTAGGAGATGGGCAGTAATGAATAGGCCCCCAGTGGAAAATACATGCTGTCATCATGAATGTGCCAACGGCAAAATGATTATCAAAAAAAGCTCCACGGGGAGATACAGAGATTATCATCCCCGCCATTGTAAATGTCAGCCTTTTCAGTACATACGAAGTGATATCATCCAGGGGCAATTCAAATAGGCGCATAAAGATGATTACAACCACTGACTAAAAACTAGGCAGTGACAGACCATCACTTGGACACTTTCCAATGTCAGTTACAGGTTTATCAGTAGTGATAGTATCACTACTGACCTGAACGGACATTTGTGTATGTTTAAACCCAACAAGTTTTACATGGACATTTGTATGGATGTGAGTCTGGTATTCATAGTTTTATATTTACATATTTTACCTTTTCAGTAAAAACAATATATTTCAGGTTGGATTTAAGCTGGAACTTCCTGCCCTTGATAACATCACTGATTCAGTTGAATTAACCTTCTGTAACTCTCTCTGCTTGACTTACTTTGATCAACACACACATTTAACAAGAGTCTGCTCTAATGTGTCAAGAAATTACTTCTCCATGAAGTTTTGAATTTTTCAGTTTACCTTTGGCTAAATGACTGAGACTCCACAAGTCAGGCAACATGTTGGTCCAAGGCTGCCATTGCTTTCTATAGAGCCTTGTCTGTTGCCACCTGTATGCAAATAAGGTAACCTATTCAGTGAAATATTTTCATGCACCTGGTGCTTCAGTTGCTGAATCTATGTTGCTGGATGGAGTCCTCTTAGATAGAGCAATGGTCCTGACTTCACTGCTCATTTCAGGAGATTTTGGTTAATCTTTGATTTTTTTTTTTAATTACAGGAATTTGTCTCACGTGCTGATGGCATCAACATCTGGCCTTACCTATCTGGTGCACTTGATTAAAAGACACTGAAAACTAGAGGGCAAAAAGCCCTTCAAAACAAATTTCCATCATTTGTTTGAATTAAGGATTGGCAGTGCTAACAAGAGTGATCTTCTTCCGTACCAAAAAAACAAACAAACAAACAAACTTTGTGTCTTTTCCAGTTGCCAACCCGTACCTGCATAACGCGAGCCGAACGAACAAAACTTCATCTTCAGGTATTGTACGTGAGGCTCAACGTGAAGCAAATACGGACATGAAAAAGTCACAAAAACGGTGGCCATCGTCACTCCAGAGAAAGACGCGCTGAGCGCGGAACAGCTGGCTTCTCCGCTGTCAGGCGACCTTTTGAGGGAAGATTTGGAAAAGTTAGAACACCAAGCAAAAGTAAAACCTTGTAAGAACGGGTACTCTAAATGAAATTTAAAAGAAAAATCGGTGAAAAGCCTTTAGCCTACCTTCAGAAGAAGCAAAGAAATAAAGGTCAACATGCGCAACCTTCACCAGGTTTGGCTCACCTTTTGCGCGCACTGAATGTGTGCTGTTTGTGACAGGTATACACCTTTTATACCCATTACCTCTCTCTCTCTCTCTCTCTCTCTCTCTCTCTCTCTCTCTCTCTCTCTCTCTCTCCACCCCTCCTAGATGAAAACGGGAGAGAGGATCCTCAGGGTGCGCACAGACACCTGTCGCACGGTGAGTTGCTCTGATCCAATATTGACTTAAAGGGGGAAGGGTACGTGTGTGTTGGGAAGGCGGTCTGTCTCCCTCCCTCCCTCTCTCTCTCTCTCTCTCTCTCTCTCACACACACACACACACAGTTTGAATTATTCTTACAAACCCCTTACCTCCATCCAAAGCGTCCTCCCTCCCTCCCACCCCGTCTGTGCCAGGCAACGTAAATGACCTTTGTGCCTGTAAAAAGGCTCATTGTAACGTAGCTACCAGTCGATTTGCTCACTTTGTCCTATTCAGCGCCTGCTCATGCATCATTTCCATATCATATACCTTGCAAATGACTTTCTGCTGCTGCTGGGTGGCTCCCCTGCCCAGGCAACTTTGGGGGGAAAAAAACTAGATGTGGAATCTCCCTCGATGTTTTGGATGGAAAATGTTTGGGGTTCAAATTGGATCTGTTGCTGAAGGGAAAATCCACACTGAGACACGCGAAGAAACATTGATATAGTGTATTTAGGCCTAAATGCGGACATGTTTCCCCAAACAGGAAATCAGAGGATAAAGACTTGAATTAATGACGTTATCAGGTGACAGGTTTTGCAGTTTCTGGTGTTGGGCCAAGAACATTAGCACTTTTTTGTTTGTTTGTTTATTTGTTTGTTTATTGTGGCTATTAGATTATTATCTATTATCTGATGTTGTTGTGGCAAATCTAGATATGCTTTAAATGTTTAAATAATCTGTCAAGTCATGCATGGATTTAAATTTACAGAAAACACTTGTTGAAAATAAATGAGGTCTACTTACCCATCTGACAACAGAGGCTGATCTATACAACATCCACAGTAACAGTAGGCCAGGCAGAGATCTTGTTACTGCTCTGTGGGTGGGACCTCATTGTCTGCAAACTTACCACGTCTTTAAATTAAAGGGTCAGTTTAGCAGTCATGGTTAATCCTACTCAGCTTGTGAAAACAGTTGTGCAGTGACTTTTGTGACTATGGAGGAACTTTGTCAAGTCTGGAAACATGACTCTGATGATGCTATTTTAAATGAGACTGACAGATGCAGTATGGGAAGTGTAGTTTTGTTTACATTTCATTGCATTGAACATCATGACAAACTACAAAAATGTATGGCTCTGTGAGCCTCAAGCCTCTAGCTGACAGGATTTGGACACTTATTCAATATTTTAAGTGACTGCTTCCAACTGGAATTTTGTTCTGGCCAAGTCTCTTTCAAGTAGAAATCATAAATAGATTTTTTATAGTCATAATTCACAGCTCAGTTGACTTGTCTCTAATATTCCCTCAGTATGATCTCTTATCAACTTACATGACGTTATATAAGTCAATAATCAGTACTCTCAACTTACACTTAGGATTATTATTTCACGATGCCTCGAGAAAGTGGTTCATTATTTACAGACTTACTGGTATAAATATCTGATGATAAAAATTGTTTTAATGTATAAATTTAAATATACACTGTATCTAGACTACAACACTTACGAGTTTATTTTTAGCATTTAAATATCACTATCAAATCTGAGTGTTTAAAACAATAAATAATTTATAGTAGAACTACATTAACACAGAAGAGAAATATTCAGAATTGAACATGAAATAATGTCTTTTCAACATATAAGATTTATTGAAGTATTACTTTACAAAAAATACACTGCATTTCTTCTTTTCGTTATAAAAGGAAACTACAGTGCAGGGAAAACCCAAGCAAAAAAACCCAAGAAACTTCACATTTATCCATGAGAGCATGGAGGAGGATACCACAAAGCCTTTTCACTGCATGTGGGTTTAGTAGTAACTGCATAACTGTTACAGCTCCAGGACGCTGTTTACAAAATTCCATCTGTCTATTTTGACAGGTGTCAGACTGAAGGCAGTTCTCTCCTGTTAAACAAAAGTTGTTTATCAGCTCTCTTTTTGGATTGAGGGAGTAGATAAGCAATGGGTAACAACATCTAGACTTGTTCTGTGAGCTCACTGATCAATATCACAATATCAGTTAATTTATATCTCTTTGCAAGCATTATTACCTTCGACTCATTTTTTGTTAAGCAATAAGGATGGCACTGGACTTAATCATGACAGGATGATTTTGTAATTCACAGTAATCAGAAGAGCTACAATGATCACACAGCTGATGATTACAGTTGTCAAAAAAGGTTGAAATCGTGTCAGTGAGGCTGTTTTGTAATCAATCCATCATATATCCTATAAATCCCTAACACGTGTTACCCTTTTCAATAAAAACAGTCAAGGTCACAGTTTTGTAGCTGCACCCACTCTTATATGTTCTAGAAATCTTGGTCAAGTATTTAAGCAATTATAGAAAAGCCTACACAGGAATGGTGGGTTTGTGACACAGAAAAGCTTCACCTTGACTTGAAGTCTTTATTGAGGGAATGACACCTTGTTTGGTATTCGATCGATGTTTTAATAGATACTTTAGCAGACCTGGGCAAAATGCATGATTAAAAACTAATTTAAAAAAAAAAAAAAAAAACCTATTCTAGGTGACCCACAGTTTACCCTCAAATTGAAATATTTTCCCAAATCTGGTTTAAACCTGGTCAGAGGTATCCCAGCAGATCATATGTAAGGACTATTTGTGCAGCTTAGCAATAGGAGGGAATCAGAGGAATGCATTTAAAGGACTGAATCAAAATAACACATACAGTGTCTGATTCACAGCTGCCAAGTATGCCTTGCAAATGTTAATACATTTTGTGCTTATGTAGGAACAGGTGTGCCTACACTGCCTAATATGGCAGTGTAGGAACACAGATGTACATTTATATATGTTTCTATGTATACAGTTATGTGCACACTGCTGTTCCTGGACAATGTAAAAAAAATACTTCCAGGTCATCTGCAGAGGTCATTATTTGAGTCGTGGTTGAAATTTGAATTTAGACGTTACAATGCAGATGCTGCTGCTGAGCTCTTATTGGCCACTGCAGCCCAGTCTCTTTTTGTAAGCATCCCAGCCCGACTTTCTGTATGACTCAGCAGCTTTCAGCCTATCAGGGGCCTCCAAAACACCCCGTCCCACAATGATGACATCAGAGCCTTTGTTGTGGATAACTTCCTCCGGCATGGTGTACTGCTGGCCCAACATGTCACCTGTAAAGGGAGAGAGACGCACAGAGCGGAGGATGTTGGGGACTGTCAGCCTAACTGAGAGTAGAGACAGATGTTGTTTCTTGTACCACAGCACCACCCTGTGTTAAAGATGAGTCACAACACCAAAGGAAAGCAAGGAGTGTTTTGGAAGCACTCAGAGCCCGAGACCCTATCACTGCAGTTAAACAAGGAAAATGAAGGAAAACAGAATAGGAGCATAAATATGAAGTGGATTTCACTGCATGTGGTTCAGCTTTGTTGTACTGTAGTATTTCTTCTAGTTGGACACAGTAGGTACACCAATAAGAAGTATAAGTACAAAGTCAAGAGACTCCTGAACATCTACAAATAATAATATAAACGGTTGAGCACGTATGTGTATAAATGTGTTATGGTGTAATGTTCCTGTAAAAATACATTATTTCATTGCTTCCTTTCTAATACTTAGAAGGAAATTTACATGAAATTAAACCAACGTTTGAAAGCTTGATCAAAAAGGATGCTGTTTACCTCCAGCCTGCATTTGCACCCCAGGAGTCATGTGAATGAACTCTGGCCTCTTGCTAATCTTAGAGCCACAGATAAAGCCGATCACAAAGTCTGACTGCTCCTCTGCCATCTTCAGCTTTAAGGACAGATAACAGAGAAAAACAGCTGTGAAGCAATATATGATGGAAAATGCATTTAAGCAAACTTAGAAAAAAGGCCTAAGGAAGGACATGCGTACCACAGCCTTTGTGTATTCACCAGTGGCCAGTGACCCCTGGGAGCTCATCTGTGCAATGAGCAAACAGCCTCGGCCCAGAGGTTTTCCTACAGAGCTCAGACCCTTGACCACCCCGGGCCCCGGCACAGCATGAGCATTCACTATGTGGGACCAAGATGAGATCTGGTACAAACCGCCTGGAGAACAGATACATGAGCACACTGTTAGGTTTTTCAAAAGTCATTTTGAGCACAGATGTAGTTTATATACACGCTGTGTAGAAAATTTGGAATAAACATGTAAAAGAAAAACAACTATAATGAATTAAATCTTCTCACCTTCGTACTGATGTTTGACTGTGTTCCCAATGTCAGCAAACTTGCGATCTTCAAAGATGAGGAAGTTGTGTTTCTCAGCCAAAGCCTGTAGTTTCTGGCTGAAGGCCACTGTGTATTCCTGTTAGCAGACAGGACAATGACTTCAGTTTATTTGTTTTGACAGATTTCTCCTTGTAACAAATGGACTGGTTCCACTGCTACCTTGAGGATGTCTACATGTGTCTTCAGCATGCAGATCTTGGGACCTAGGGAGTCCGCCAGCTGGAGGAGCTCCTCGGTGCTGGTCACATCAGCGGACACACACAGGTTAGACTGCTTCTCCTCCATGATGTTCAGCAGCTTTGATGACAGAGGGTGAACATCTGCAGACAGTAAAATTTTCAATTTGGACATAGCCTTGCAAAGATATATTGTCAATGTTCTTTAGCTTGCCATACAAGTAGGGCATTTGACAAAGTTGCAAGACTACATACTTGGAAGTTTGGCTCTGTCGGCATAGCTCAGCTCCAGGTTCTGCTCCAGACATGGCTTCTTGGTGGCAGGAACTTTATCGCCATTCTCCTCTTTGGGGCTGAAAGAGGCAATTTGCACGTGTTACTATGAAGCTGGCACATGGAAAGTACTCATTAAAAACACACACACACTAACACTCTAATTCCACTTGCCTTCATATTCACTAGAAAGGGGAAAAGCTACACTACTGCACCTGAAAGTGTTATTATCCAGGATGAATTTGCGGACGCTCTGGGCAGTTTGGGCGTCAATGCGTTCAGCTGCCAGCAACACATTGAGCAGCTTGAACATGGAGATGATGGGGTGAAGCCTGATTCCCTGAGAAGCCAACATCTCCATGCCGCCTTGCTCTCTGTCCATTAGTACAATGGCATCTGTCACCTTTACAAAATAAGCAAATATTTCATGAGTTAATTCCACCTATGCTGCTAATCCTGGTAACATCATCACTGTAACATTATCATAACCACTGTAATTTGACACTGAACCTTCAGTCCCTCTTTGTAGAGGACTTCAGCAGTCTCCAGGATACTGCTGCCACTGGTCACTGTGTCCTCAATGATCAGACATGTGTCCCCCTCGTGAAACGACCCCTCCACCAGACGCTTGGTTCCTAGCAGGGTTACATGAGGAAGCTTATCAGTCCCCATTCTAAACAAACTTAGAGTGACTTTGTCTCTTATTGATGGCTTTGGCAAACTATTTTTCTTTTAGTTTCAATCATATGTGTTTAGCCAGATTGTCTTAGTGGAGAGTAAGAACCTCCACATTTATGATTTGAGCAAATTTATAAAACTGTCAACCTTGTAGGGACCTAGGAATGTTTGTGGTTCACAAAGAGCTTTACCTTAAAATAACTGTTTTTAAAGGAACATTGACCTTAGTCACAACCATTAAAGACTTTTTTTTAAAAGTTAAATCAGCTGTTCCTACCCTGACTTTTAATATTTCAACTTTCAAATCCTGCTGCCCCTCCTCTATCAGAGATATCAAAACAGATGTTTGTCTTTGACAGATGAGATAGAGGTGTGGCCATCACTGTGCCATTAGTGAACATCCAGACTGGACAAAATGTGCCTGATTACTCTTCCCTCTCAGCACCCACCATAGTCCTTGGCTTCCTTTCGCCTGATGAGCATGGGCAGTTCATGTCTAGAGCAGATAATTGTGGCCAAAGGCAGGGCTGTGTATGGAACCCCACACACTGAGTCAAACTGAAGCCCCTCTTCTTGCACTCGCTGGTAGATGAGACTTGACACCTGAAAATAAAACAAGAAAAAAAAAAGTTTGAGGTTGCAAACGGGTCAAAGATTTTTATAGCAGGAGACGTGAACATCCAACGTATCTACACATGTAGTGCAAGAATCTTATGAGGGCCAACATACCTCACAGGGGTAAAAACAGTGTAATACCTATATTTTTACATTCAGAATCTGATTTAACTATCTCATTCATTTCAGGGCACCAGCCTTGTAATACGTTCTTTATTCATAAAGATGATAATGCTCAGTGGTGTTTACACTGTGTCATAGAGATGTTGATTCAACAATAGCATCATTGTTGAGGCCCTGAACAGGTTCACTGAAAATCCATCAGTGTGACTGTTGTACTTTAAATACTGATATACACCCACGTGTTAATATCACTATCCAGTACGGAAGAACTGACATTTTAATACGAATATAAGAATATTTCGCTTTCGGACAGTGTAGCTACAGGACGCTTCATAGTCTATCCCACATTAAGTAAAGTTATTCTGAAGTCAGTCACGGTGTGAGGAGGACAAGACAGCAGCACGTGTTTACCTGGTTCATGAGCGCAGGGTAGGACACGAGAACTCTGAGGTCGATATAAATGGGTGTCAGCATGCCGCTCTTCAGCTTGTATTCTCCAAACTTCACCGCGTTCACATCGTGGAGCTTCAGGATTAAGCTGTCAATGCAAACGTTTTCCATCTTCTCGTATATGCGATAGATTTAAACGCAGTTCTCTCTAACTTGTGTCCCACTTTGTGATCCCTTAGCGGCAGCGATATCAACTACACTTCCGCTGCGATTTCTTCAGAATAAAAGCGCTGTGATTTTGAGAGCATGTCGACATACTCTCTGTTTTGTGCAGGGCCTGATCACCAGTGGGGCAACCCCCACAGAGCCCTGGGTTTTCTATGTATCATTCAGGTCCACATAATTTGATTTGATAATCTCCGAGAGGGAAACGGAGTTACAGCACCACATGAAGAAAACCACAGAGGTAAACAGGGACATATTTATACATCTGACGCTAAGCTTAATCTAAGCCTTACTGCACGGTTAAATACCAAATGTGTTCGTCAACGACGATTTTCCGTAATTTTATTCTGGAAAAGGAAAGAAGCTGTAAGCACAGTAAGAAGGGAAGAAACCTCCACCGGAAATCCTACCAGCAGACCCAATGGCAATTTACATTCCACGTCTCCGCACGGGAGAATGACTTCCGGTATAGAATTTATTTCGTCTTTTCAGAATAAAACTGGACCTCCAACATTCCTACAGTATGTCGTATACACGAAATATATATCTGGTTTATTGGTTATTTGAGATTATATAATAAGCAGGCTACAAGTTATTACATTTTCTTCTGTCAAAGAAAACCTTAAGCTGCAGTCCTCTGGCTCCTTGAGTCATGGTACAAAATTTAGAAAAAAGAAAAAGAAAGGAACTCAGTTGACTGGGATTTTTTTCAGTTTATTAAAAAGATTCAGTCCACAGTAGTTCAGTTTGGCACCAACAATATAAAAAATCAAAAATAAAGTGTACACCCCAAAATAGCATTGAACAAATGCCTGAATAAAAAGGGATAAATAAAAGAAAAGAACTTAAAAAAAAACATTTATGTAATTAAAATGCATTTCACTTGGAAACAATGGTGAATTTCCCCAATTCATTTAAGAAATAAAGGTTTAACTTTTGGTCAGTCAGCTTTGGCTTTATAGACTTTAGAGGTGCTGTACCTTATGTACCTCTAAAACACCAACATTACAGATCACAGAATCACATCTACATGATGACTTCAACGGCCTATACTGTAATAATAGCAAGGCAGTTAATACAAACTTAAAAGTAACAGTGCTTATCTTTTAAGGAAAGTTTGTAGTTTAGAATTTCTTGCAATTCAAAGAGAAATCTTAGTGATCAGTTGTTCTGTTCATCAAAATCGAAGGACACTGACAGGACACTATTTGAACTGTATTTACCACTGTAATCCTCTTCATTAAAAAGAATGCTGAGTCAGGTAAAAAAAAAACTGTCTAATCAATTTGATTTAAAATCTGACTGACTGCCATGTCTGTCTAAGTCAGTTGTTTTAGGAAACAAGGCAATTGTAAGAAATGTATGGCTTTGGAATTACTTCGCAAAACAGCTCCCCCTCTCTCTCTCCTAATTTGGAAATGTCTAAAGACCCACAGAATGCATTGTATCATTACCTCAACGTCTTCTGAATAGATATTAGCCACAGTGAGCAATTTTAACTTGTTTAATGGAAGAGAATTGTAATGGAATGTTCTGAAATCAGAAAAATTGAAAAAAAAAGGTCCCAACGCAAAAGTAAAAGTACACAACAATACTGCATCTGGTTGGTGTGTGTGTATGTTTGGGGTAGGCAGGTTTGAGGTGATAAAGCAGCAGAATTCATTTAGTGATTAAGAAATCCTTGTTTCTGTTGAAGAAGAGAGGATCACAACCAACGTGGCAACAACCAAGTTGGACAGATCTTTGAATAGGCACAGAGGTTGGTGTAGAAAAGTCTTTCTTAAGGCACTAAAATTTGGTGTGGTGAAAACCTTTAAGGCACAAATCTAAAGGAAAGTTCTTCTTTTCATGAAAGCAGGAGTAGGCCTCCTTCTTGTAAGGGGTCTCACTTCTTCCTTCTTTACTCACATACCCCTCTTCTCTACTCTGAGGGGCTGTGAGCATCTGCAAGCAGCTCCGGCCTCAAACATTCAATCGGACACTGGATGTTCTGGACAGTAGGAAGAGCAGGGCAAGAAGAGAGGGGAAGATAGAATTAGTTTTGATTTGATTTATAGCAACAATTACAATTGAATTGAATATCCTGCATATTTAAATCCATATTACAACATTTCCTACAATTCAAAAATTATGTTTAATCCAACAAACTAAATGGAATTCAATTAATATCCCTGTTAATGGTCATTTGGGTGTATCCTTATGTAGTGTATAGATTGTGCTGTAATCTCACTAAATAGCAATATAATTTATTGTTTCTTTTTTCTTAATTTGCCATTTTTGTAGGTGATTAAAATGCAATGAAATGGAAAGAGCAGAGTGGAATATAAGCGGTAAAACTTATAGTAAGACACTGACCAGTTTGCGTAAAGCGTTTTCTCTGTACCGGTCGAAGACATCTGAGCTAACAGGTCGCAGGAGGTCAGCGTCCACATCGGTCTGTCCTCCCGGCTTTCTGCAGTTCTCACAACGCCAGCCCTAAAGAAGGAGAGGGAAAGATAAATTGTACAGACAGAAACATTCGGTCCACAAGATTTCTATTATGCAGTTGACACATGAAAGCACATAAACAGACGTACAAAACAGAGACACACACACAGAGAGCTTCTGCTTGTACTTTCAACATTATGCCTAAAGCCACAGGGAACAGGTTTGTGCACTCAGAAAAACAAACACATATACACAGACTGATACTCACCTGTTGTCCTCCATAGCAGGTACAGGTACAGATGGCACCCAGATATTCTTTCTGCCACTGGTTTCCCACCTGGTACATTTTCCCATCGTCGTAACATGTCGACTCATCTGGAGGATCACAGTTACACACTGAAGATCAACAGTCCTTGAGTATAATGATTAACTTAATCATGTTTAAAACCCCTGTTGAAGATCTAATGCTCTATGTGATGTTGAAAATGAAGTCTAAGAGTAAAGCAAGTTAATGTAAACCATAGTGTATGTTCAGACCATGTGTGAACGAGGAATAAGTCAATGTGCAAGGAAATATTTTTAGAAAATATTTGTATACATCGTTCATGTTTGTGTGCCATGTATGCACTTACGGGGTTCACATTTGAATTCTCCTTTGCCATTTCCCAGGCAGGTGCAGCTCATCATGTGACCATTTTCAGCATGGCGATCCCACTTTTCACCGATGCGATAGTTGTTGCCATTGTCGTGACACCACTCTGGAGGAGGAGAAGCAGACAGAGGGAAAGAAAGAGGTGGGATGAAGGGAGGGAGAAGCAAGAGAATGACAACAGAAATTCATGAGGGAGAGATGTAGAAAAGAGGAGATAGGTTGCATTGAAACAGAGATGAAGAAGACAGCAAAAGGTGAACAGAATGAAGGTTGAATTGTGATTCACAGCATTCACATAAACTGATTTCCACACAGTATAAATTCAAGTGTCTATAAAACACATAGGCATTCATCTTCACTTCACTGTGCAAAATACATTTGCAGTTCAAAAAAACATATAATGACAACCTTAAAAACAGTTGAATATACACATCGTTCCTGTCAGGAGACAAACAGAGATGTACAGACAGTGTGATGACCTAAACTCTGTGCTGATGGATGATGATCTCAGTTTCTGGTATTGTCATATTAGCTATATAGACAATACAAAACAACTGAGAGTGACGCTGAGTTGTTAGCTTAGCATAGCTTTCTGCCCTCTTATTGTAAAGTTTTCACAGTTTACAGAGACAGAGCAGAGAGGTCAGCATGGGCAACCTACAGGCAGAACTGACTCAGTAAACATGAAGGAATTGAACTCTTTGTAACATGTAATGCATTGTACAGAATGAATTATCTTCACAATCTATGTATGTAGAAAATAGTTAACAGTAAGTTTTGAAAAGGCTGCCCATGCTGGGATCTTATTACTGATTTATGCGGCACATAGAACATGAACTGTAAAATTCTATGGCTTTTGAACAGCAGTAGCTATGGAATTTATAAAATGTATAGGCTAATGTACAATGTATTAAATAAAATGCCCTAGTTTAAAATAGCTTACATAAAGCTATTCTGATATGAAGCCAATTTGGCTGTTCAGGTCCATCTTATAACATTATGCACATGCTGTGCCTCTGACATATCAAAAGCAGGAGGCAGATACTGAAATGTTTAGGTGTCACTGTTTTTTGTTGTGTTCCACACAACTCCACCAACTCTGTTGAGTTTGCAATGTGATATGTTCACTTTATAAATTCTCCCCTTATAAATTCCTGTTGAGTAAATCACATAGAATTATTTGATGTCTAATTCCATGGCGTGTTGTTGGGATTTTGCAAAGCATGCTGGGATGGGGTTATTAAGGCACTCACTGGATGAATCACACCTAAAATGGCCACTGCCTAGGCCAAGGCAGCGGCACCACAGCTTGAAGCCCGTTTCAGACATACGCTCCCACTCAGCGCCCACCTCATGATAGGTGTGTGTGAATGTGTCATAACACACATCCCGGTTGGTGGTAATGGGGATGTCACCTGGAACTAAGGGATGGAAGAAACAATAAGTTTAGAATAGGACCAGAAGACTTTATCATTTAACTGAGATGTTATATCTAATTATTGACAGTAAAACATTGTTAATAACATTTATTATTCAAGGTGTGTGTATGTGATTCCTATTCATGGCAAGATTCTTATACAATTAACTTATCTTGTGTATTTATGCATATATGTGCTACATATCAATATATATTAAACTCAAGCTCATTGTAATGTATGAAAAATGCTCCTAGAGCGGAATCCTGTACCAGCATTGCCAACAGTTACGACATCCTCCAGAACTTTCTCTTTAGCCCCGTCCTTCATGGCCTCCACTACAACATTATAGGACGCTCCAGATGTCAGTCCAATCAGTGTGGCACTGTTTGACGTGCCAGGAAGACGCATCTATATGTAGGAACATAAAGTTATTAAGAGATCTTTACATCTGTAGCAGTAAATAGGTATGTGAGTGATTGTGTGTGTGTGTATACCTGGAAGCCCCTTTCCTCCAGGTGTGTAATTGGATTACAGGACACCTCATACTCTGTGGTCTGAGGAATGGGTGTCCAGGAGATGGTTGTGATTGTCTGTGCTTCTTGGGGCAGCTCTGTCTCATTGTCAGGGAAACCAAATGCGAGACCTGGCAGAGGCCCATCGCTCACCTACAAGATTAAACACACAGTGTGCAAACAGAGTGAGATCATAAGATCCCTGAGTAAAAGTCAGAGACATAGTAAAATACTCACAGAAAAACATTTATGTTCATCATTAAAGGATCAACTGGAACAGCTAATGTATTAGGAACCACATTCAAATTTCGAGATAATAGACAGTTTTACAGATACAGATTTTCATCAGTCAGGGCAAATTTAAATGATATTGGGCAAATAAAATTATTTCATTAATCAAATCTGATAAGATTTCAAACAGATAATTTCAGCCTTACACACCTTGACCAATGGCACTCTGTTTCCATCAGGGCCTGCTACAGGAATATAGACCAGGGGTTCTCTGAGAGTGGGTCTCTGGCCCTCTTTGGGTCCACTGAAGGGGCCATGAAGTCCATTATTAGGGCCTAGGCTCTGGTACTCTGTGTAGATGTGCTGACCCTGCTGGCCTGGTTGGTTCTGGCCACTAGTACCAGCCAAGTGCACATGGTTGGAGTTGAAGCTAGACACACAAAAACAGAAAGATGAAGCAAGACGAATGAGACATCTAAACAGGGGAGAAACCATGATAAGAAGCCATTTTTAGGCTGAATGTATTGTTAAGCTGCACTGAAATTTTGAGGTGTTTTTGATTATGCATTCTTAAGTCTAGTTAAGAATTTCAGATATCAGAATGATTATACAAGTTCTTACATCTTGTCATTGAAGGACTCTGGAACATCCAGTATGTCAGTGGTGGGTCGGTGAGGAACAGGAAGCAGAGGCAGCTCAGGGACCAGAAGCTGATGATCTGTAGCTGGTTCTGATTGGGCAACAGATATATGTATGTTAGCTGTTAGAAGCAAGGCAAAGCAAAGCAAATGCCCATAGACACAGACTGATTTTATCCCAGTAAACATTATAGTTTGCGTAGCTTGAAAACAGATATATTGCCAGGCGAATTTTGATGCTTTGTGCTTAATAATCTGAAAGGTGTTACCCGTCTATGATAACACGCTAATGACACATATGACCCATTTTGGGGCACTGACCCTTTGCCAGAGAATCTAAGCACAAGTGTCAATCTTTCCAGGAGAGCCAACATCAGTGTATGTATGTACCATTAAAGAGCACAAATGACTGTCAGTCAATGTCAAAGGCAGAATTCTGTCATTCTACCTTTGTAGATAGAATATATATACTAATGTAGTATGCAATGTAATGTATAATGCCAGCAGGGGACAGCACAGCATAGCTGACAAACTGCAGGAGGTGTAGCAATCGTTATAACTTGTTACTCTTGGTATGTTGTTGCTAACGAAAATAATCATTGTTGTTTTATTTTGATGATGTATTTGTGCACGTAAAGCCCAAAGAATGTGCTAAGTCTGTAACAGAAAACATTCATTAGAACAAGTAGGACAAATAAATAAAATCAAATCCATTGGATGAGATAACTTCACCTAATTGACTACAAAGTTGAATGTCCTGGCACAATTTCTAAAAGAGGGTAATATAAAACAGCCTGTTGTGTTGTATTTAATGGTTTTATGAACAGTGTTAATAGCAGGATGTCTTGTTTTTCCACAGCATCAGAAACATGTAATACCTTCAGACTGTCATAAGTTGGGCTGAAAGGGTGATTAGTCTTTGCAAGACTATGTTCAGAGTAGAAACTGCTTTTTGACTCGAAAGTTTGGACGCTCCATTAATGCTAACAGGTGGATAATGGTACTTACGTGTTCTGGCTTTGCCCACTAGAGGTGTGCTTCTCAAAGTATTCTGTAGTGCAACAATCTTAATGACATACTCTGTTCCTGATTTCAGACCTATAACCAAACCACAAATACAAATCAAAAGATGTGTTTGTTATTGGTCACAGGTGTATTTTCATGCATGTCCAACACATTTGCGTAATGTAAATCCCATGCTCCGCACTCACCATTGATAACAGCGTAGCTCTGGCCTGCGTGGGGTCTGGGGGTTAGCTCTCGAGGCAAACCCCCAGCCTCCTCAAATGTGACATAATACCCAGTGACCCCTGGGCTGCGCGATGGCTCCCAGGTGAAAGAGATGCTGTCAGGGTTCAGGGAAGTGAAGCGGATATTGGTGGGCGGGATGACCACCGGTTTAGCTGGAAGAGATAGACATGAAGAGAACTTTTATATTTAAAAATAATAGTGTATGTGAAACATGTCACATTCAATGTACTATTCTTGACTGAAACTACAGGAGTTCAGTGGTTACCTGTGGTAGCGATGAGTGTGAAAGGTGCACTGCGTCCATTCCCTTTGAGTGTATAGACGTTGATCTTGTAATTAGTGCCAGGCTCCAGACCTGAAGTGAAGACAGAGACAACTTCCTGAGGGACTGTGTGTAGTAACTCTGTACTATATGATATGCAATTCTCAACAACTCTTGACAGCAGCTGGTTTATATTTTTGTATCTATATTCTCATATGTGTGTACCTGCAATCACGTATGAGCGGGAGTCAGGGCCGATGGTCCTTTGAATGGGTGTGTAGCCTGTTGAGGAAGAGGTGGGTGTGGCCTCGACCAGGAAGCCGGAGATGGTCTCCATCTTGGTGCGCCAGGTCAGAGTGATGGACGAGTCGTTAACGTCAGAGATCCGCACACGACGAGGTGGGCTGATATCTTGAGGTAGATGAGGAGAAAGAGAATGAGAGAGTGTGTATATGGTTTTAATAATGGGGTTTGTGTGCAGTGCAGGAACTTAATGGAACAAAGTTAGTGTAAGAACACACACACAACAATATATTTATATATAAAAACACACACATATATATGTGTGTGTGTGGGTGGGTGTGTGTGTTGGGTGGGTGGGTGTGTGTGTTGGGTGGGTGGGTGGGTGTGTGTGTTGGGTGGGTGGGTGGGTGTGCTTGTCAGTGTGTATGACTCACTTTCCAAAGTTGTGACCTCTGCTTGCACTGACCTACTGGTCAGAGAGTTTTTCAAGGCATAAACATGGACCTCATATGTAGTTGCAACCTAAAGGTGGAGAAAAAGACAGAATAAGACAACAGCCTGTCACAGTGTTGCACAATCTCCACAGCATGGAGTTTAAGTATCCTGGTTGCCTCTATGATTATAACTGTTTGTGCATGTTTATGCATGATCAGTAAATTTGCATGTCTCTGCATGTGTGCGTCTGTTGCTGGAGTGGCTGGAACTTTCCAGAAAGTTAAAAATGTTTTGTTTTTCTATTGATTTCCTGTGTTCTGGGCAGAAATTTCCCCTTGTTATTTAACTACAGCATAAACTCAATGTGTGAATACCTGAAATTTATCCCAATATAATCAATCAGTGCAGTTAACATGGCACATTTTTTCTTAGTTTTGCTAAGGTTGTAAGAGATGTCCAAGAAGGGACAACATTCACAGCAATGGACGTCTCTTTCATCATCCATAGATCAAAGTCCATAGTGACACTGCACTGACCCTCACTTTTATAGAACAAGGGTCCTTCAATCTGACCCACACTCACCATGAGTCCAGAGATGTGTGCCTGACTGGCGTCTGGGGCCAGGTTGATCTCTTTGGTCGGTCCACTCTTGTCCTTAGGGTTTACCACCACACGGTAGCCTGTGAGACCTGTGAGGCCATTTAGTCGGTTTTCCTGACCCGGCACAGCCCAGTGCATTGTGAAAGAGGTAGGGCCAACCTGGGAGAACTGGAGGTTGGTGGGGGGTGAGATGGCTGGAGGGGAGAAGAGAAAAGAAAAGAAAAAGAGGGTTAGATGGAGACAGTATCAACAGAGGGACATGTTTGATGGAAATTGTCAGGATTTTAAGGATTTTACATGTTTATACAATGCCGCCTAAAATAAAATTTCTATTTGGTTTCTGAATTTTATTTCTTCTGTGCACCATGTTATTTACCTCAAATCTAAAACATCTACAACTAGTTTTCTCCCATACCTGTAGCTTGTGTCCCAACCAGTGGTGTGCTGGCTGTGTCATCATGCAGGGCGATGACCTTCACAGTGTATTCAGTGCCAGGTTGCAGGCCATAGATGATAGTGGACTCGGCATCACCTCGGGGAGCAGGACGCAGCTCTCTTTCGCCCTCCTCCGAACTTGAATACAGGACACGGTAAGACGTAACAATTCCCTCAGGGCTGTCCCACGTGATCCGAAGGGAGGTGGAGTCAATGTCTGAGAAGGTCAGGTCTTTGGGACGGTCTACATCTAAAGGTGAGGAAAACGGAGAAAAGGGTGGCAAGGCAGATGGGTTGGAGGAGTAGGGTGAGAAGTTGAAAGGTTTTCCTATTTGTTAAAGTTTGGCAAACAATAACCCTTAAATGAGAAAGTGTAAACCCTCACTTGTTACAGCATTCACCACCATCGGAGTGCTCTCGCCATCTTGTCCAAGAGTGTACACACTCAAAGTGTACTCCACTGTAGGCATTAGGCCTGAGAAAGTAACCTCTGTCTGGTCTGTGCAAAAGAAGACATAAGAAGCATAAGAAAAAGTGGTTTAAAAAAAGACAACACAGATTTGAGTTTCCTAAACTGAGAAGCCAGATACAAGGTAAAAGTGTTTTAGCTAATCAAGCTTTAAAATATTGGCAAAAACTCCACACACTGGGAATTTGGGTCAAGGAACATACCTGGAGCCACCACCTCAGTAAAAGATTGCCCCTGTCCATTTCTGGGGACCCCAGTCACCCTGTATCCCTTGATTGGGCCCTGAGCAGGGCTCCACCTCACTGTGACACTGTTGTCATTAACATTTGCCACTTCCATTTCAGAGGGAGAGTCAACACCTAACAGAGGACAATGAGGAGATGAAGAGGAGACAGCTATGAGCGGAAACACAGGGAAGCAGGATAATCTCTGGAAATGGGTGAAATGTGTTTTGCATCTGAAAGAGTAAGTTGTATGTTTGTGTGTACCTGTTTTGCGTGTGATGTAGATTGGCGTGCTGGATGCGGGGCTGTCTCCTCTGCCAGTCACAGCATAGACAGTGATAGTGTAGTTGGTACCAGGCTTCAGGTTGGAGATTGTGGCAGTGGACTGAGAGCCAGGCACTGTGAACTCCTTGGGATTACTGTGACCTCCTGAATAAAGATTAGAAATGTGGTATATGTTAAAGAAAACAATATTGTGTTTTGAAAATCTATATACTGAGAAACAGGTAAAGTGACAGGTAAAGTTTTCCTCTTCCAAAAGCAAAAAACTGTGGCAAAAACTAGCTCACCTGTTTCTCCATGAGTGATCCTATAGTAGCGCACAGTGACAGGTGGGGCGTCCCAGCGGACGGTGATACTGGTGGGGGTGGAGTCTAGCACTGTCAGGTCCGTGGGAGCATCAGAGACTGGAGAGAGAGTGAAAAGTCAAGGGTCAAAAAAAGTACATAAGCAACATAATGATGATAGAAGTGGTGAGTAACTGGCCTAAGTCAAGTATTAAATGAGGATTTCATACTCGTCTTCTGTTTCCCGCTGAGTGGCAGGCTCTCCTGGTTCCCGCTCACTGCGTAGATGTTGACCAGGTACTCTGTGTCTGGAGTGAGTCCTGTAAGGGTGAAGTGGTTCCTGGAGGGGGGCAGCCTTTCGTCCTTAGCCCTCCCGCCGGTGACCATCTGGTAACGGATACGGTAACCGGTGATTTTGCTCTGGGGAGGAAGCCAGTGGATGGTGAAGGAGTTGGTGAAGATCTCAGAGAAACGCAGTTCAACTGGTGAATCCAGAGCTGGGGAAAATTGGGAGATACATAAAAAGATGTATGAAGGTCAGGGGGAAAAGGATCTCATTTGCTTTCAGATACCAGCACCTATTTCTGGACTAATATTCTCCAGTTGACTCACCTGTTTTCTGGGTGCCAACGACGGGCGAGCTCTCTCTCTGCTCATAAACACACACCACACTGACCAGATACTCTGTGTTAGGCAGTAAGTCTGTGGGCAGTGGAGAAGACATAAACACGAATGTAGCCATTTGTGTGACTGTTAATTGTTGTCACTTCTCTGTTCGTGCTGTAACTTACTCCGTAGCACCACGCTGTTAGTCCTGCCTCCTGTACTGGTTTCTGTAATCTCATCTTCATCATCAATGGGGTGATACCTGATTAATTAGGAAGCAAAAAAAGAGCTGATGCTGTTATTTCTGTTGTATTATGGGTTATTTATGCTTTACAGCTTTTCTTTTTTGTATTCTGCAAAACAAAAAAAAAAGCTGTATACATTCAAGATGACACCTGAATCAGAAATGTCATACCTGATAAGGAAGTTGCTGATTTCAGCATTGTTTTGGACGTGGGGAGAAACCCAGTTGACTTCCATACTGTCTGTCCCAACCTGGCCAAAACTCAGATCAGTGGGGGCTGGTACAGCTGTTGAAAAGAGAGAGCCGCATGATTCAGACTGTGAAATCCAGATTATGATTGATTGATCAGATTTACTTTCGCTCAACTAGCAACTATGAAAGAGTGAGGATATAAGAAAAATGCAAATACAGTAAGAGGAGAAAATACGTTTGATGAAAGGGAAACAAGAAAATAATGAAATGACTAAAAGAGAAAAGTGCTCATCTTTGAAAAGGAAAGTGTTTTATGTGTGTCTGTGTGTGTGTGTCAGTGTAAAATCATGTCTGAGGTTTTATGATGTCTTAAAAGTGAAATAACAAGCAGTGTTTGCATTGGGGGGCAAAATTAGCCTCAGTATGATAAATCCCCTCAACTAAAACCAGATGGTCCACACATACATATAGACACACACACACACACACACACACACACACACACACACACACACACACACACACAGAAGATTATTAAACTGACAACACAGCATGCAGAGCAATTACATCAGCAACTTAAAAGGTTTGCTTTGAAGAGCCATGTCTTGGGGTTAACAAGAACTGTATTACATTATGTAATCTCAGCACACAGTGTGATTTATGACACTCTCACAGACAACACAAGTCACAGAACCTAAAAGTCACCACTTCTGACAGCTTGGTACTGTTATTCATAACTTAATGACTTCCACTAAAAAAAAAAAAAAAAATACATGTACTGTTGATGATATTAGAAGTAGAGTAGAGAGTTAGTTTCAGTGAAAACCTTACAGGTTTGTTGAGTGAGTGTGGTGGGTTCACTCTCGCCATTCTCCGTCACAGTGATCACACTAATGTCATAGTCGATACCAGGTTCCAGTCCATAGACGGTGTAATGACCAGTGCTCGGTAGCACCATGTCTTCAAAGATGGGCACGCTCTCGCCTGCTGCCACCACTGTGATCCTGTAACCCGTGACAGTTGTTGTGTTGAACGGTGACCAGCGGAGACTGATGGTGGTGTCGCTCACGTCCTCGAAGCTGAGGTCCGTCAGCTGTGGGATTTCTGGATAGGTGGAGATAAGATTTGGGGGGACAGGGTGTAGGGGAGAGGGAAGAAAGAAAGACGACAGCAGAAATACCAAACCAGAGGCAAAGGTGGAAGGCGAGGGAAGATGGTAGGAGGCAAGTGCCAGAAAGTGGAAACCAAACAGACAAAAAGAAAGACAAAAAGACAGACAGACATGTAGAAGCAGCGGTTAAGACAAGAGCAACGGAAACTGTCCACTTCCAGTAGGTCGAGATATTCAATATATCACACCAATGGAAGAGCTAATGCTTTTAGCTGCTTTTCCTGGTGTATATATATATCTATCACTCGTTAATGAGGTTTTAGTTGCTATTCAATGAAGCTTCTCCATTGAAAATCTATTATATATACCCAGGAAATAAAGCAATAGTGTTACAAAACACTCCTAGGACTGTTTCACATAGTCCCTCAGGTGTTGGTGATAAGTTAGAGCAGCAACGCTAACAGAGTTATTATCTGTTGAAAGATGTTGCTTTCATAAATTACAGCTTGTTCTTGCATGTTCACACATACACTTCCCAAACAAAATGATGCAAACTCAACACACATACTCAAACTCAGCATTTTTCTGAGAACCTCTAAAATTACAGACCATTGTTTTCAGATGTTGGAAAAACCCATGCAAAACTTTGATTAACCCCTCAAAGTCACCTGGTGTAATGATAGTTGATATAGGGGTGCTCTCCATATCATCTTTGACAGTAACAACACTGACGTTGTACTCCACTCCTGGACTGAGGTTCTCCAAGGTGCAAGAGTTCTGTCCTGCCTCCACAAACTCCTCCACACTGTTTCCTTGTTGTCCATTGGTGGGGGTGCATGTCACTCTGTAGCCAGTGATGTCTGGAGGGGGGGGGGGGGGGGGGGGGGGCATTGGAGAAAGACACACAAGAGAAACATTGAGATGTTAGTTTGATTATTTGTAATATGTTGAGTGTGATGTTATCATTTGTTTTTATGCAGATCTTGGTATGCAGGTGTGCGCGTAGTCTACCTGGTGTGCTGGCTCCATTCCATTGCACAGTGAGCTCTCCGGTGCCAGGGTTGGACTCCAGGTTGAGATCAGTAGGAGGAGACAGAGCTGGAGAGGAAGAGCAGAAAGGTGAGTCAGAGGAGAGGAACAGAAGTGAAAAGACAGATTTACAAAAAAAAAAAAAACAGAACAAGAACAATAAAAGAACAAGATATTAATAAATGTTTAGTCAAAATTTATTTACGTGTGATAACACGGCGTGTGATTGGGGTTCCCTGCTCATGGCCGTTTATGACTGGCTGGACACTGTAGGTGTACTCCACTCCGGGTGTAAGACCGGATATGTAAATACTTCCTGAGTCAGATGTCACGTCTCTGGGGGCTTCTCCGCCCTGACTGGGACGTACTGTCAACTGAGAAGTGAATGAACACAGAGACAGAAAGATGTGGGTTGGGGGTACAGGGGGTAAAGGTCAGAGGTCAATGTTTTCCCAAGAACATGGAAGCCAGCAGAACATTCTCATGTCTGGTGTGACATATTTTGGCCAATCACATTTATCCTTGATGTCTATAGTTCCCATGTTAGCTAACTCCAAAGGGGCCCACACTGAACCAAGAATAACTGCTTTCAACAACAAATGGAAGGAAATAATTGGCCTAAAAGGACAATCACACAATCCAGTTGTTGATTTTAAGAGACAGGATAAGAAACATGGTCAGATTTATGAATGTGGGTGGAAGGATACTTGCACTTCCAAAAAAGCCTGTATGTTATGCAATAGCAGTGAATGTACCTTATATCCAATGTGGGGGACTGGAGTCCAAGATATTATAATGGAGGTGTCGGTCACATCAGTGCTGAAATGAGGAGCGTTGCCCATTGGCGGGCCTACAAACACACAGAAATCAGTTTCGTTGTAGTATTCCCCAGTATGTACACTTACATATGAGTGCATGCATATTCAGAAGATTGCTCCTATCTTTTCACTCACTAGTGGTAAACACCGCAGACTCTCCTTCACTCAGTGTGTTGTCTTGCTCTGCGTGTAGCGTAGCAGTGTACCCTGTGTCAGGCTTCAGGTTGAGGAGGGTGTACTGAGAGAGGCGAGCAGGCAGGCGCAGCTGCTTGGGGCTAGAGCCCTCAACGGTGAGGAAGAGACGGTAGCCGGTGATTTTGGCACGAGGGGCATACCACAGCATCACGGCACTGTCCTCAGTTATGTTGGTGAAATGGATATCAGTGGGAGCATCGGGCTCTAACAAGAGGGACATCAATAAACACCGTTAGATATGGAACATTTTGATTAAAAAAACACATTTACATATTTTACATCAATAAAATCATCAACCATTTTCCAAAGCTATATTGCTTTCCAACCTTCCACACAGATGATAGTTTCAATTAACTGTGGTGCAAAAACTTGCAGAAACATATTTTGGCGTGCGTATTCTCATTTTCCAGCTTGTGAGCATGTGTCATACTCACTGGTAGTTTGCTCCCCAATAAGTGGTAAACTTTCCTCTCCATTGTGAATGGCATAGACACTGAAGCGGTACAGGGTTCCAGGCTGTAGGTGTGACACTTCAATGTAGGAGTTTTGACTGACAGGAAGGGTCATCTCCCTCTGGGGTGAACCAGACTCATCAACAGGGACAACGGTGACACGGTAACCTGAGACGTCGCTGCCTGGGCCGGACCAGGTCAGAACAATTTTTTTATCTGACATCTCAAAGAACTGCAGGTCTGTAGGAGAAGCCACTTCATCTGTGGACAAGAAAAAACTTAGCCTTAAAAATGTTCTTCTTTAATCTCTGTTTAGATTACTCTCAGGCGTATAGTAATATGGTAAAGTCACGGCACAACTGTCCTACACTTGATGTCCTACACAACTAGAGCTGAAAACAAAAGGACTCAACTGGTCTCACTGAATAGCTGGAATAACTCTCCAACAGCTGTTAGAAATAAAGTTGGTGATTGTGTGGAGAATCATGTCATTTATGAGAGAAGGACTCATAATTCACAAAATGAAAGTTTAGATGCTGTAGCGACCAGCCTAAGTTGAAACTGATCCCAGCATTTATGTCCATTACTATGCAACAGAAAAGCTGATGCCTCTTACCACCATAAACAGACGATAAAACGGAGAACTCAGTGGGCTATATTTGAAATATTATCTACTAAACAAGGTCTCTGGAAATTTAATTAAATTCCATGACCTCATGGCAAAACATGGTTTAAAATAGGTCAACTGGATGACACAACACACACCAACATGTTTAATAGTAAACAGCAGTGAAGAGTTGGACAGAGGGCAAAGAGAGAGAGAAAGTACAAGATGATTAACTGGAGATGTTTGGAACAATTAGCCTTTTGTCACTTCAAACTCTGATACACTGAAGTGCAAACACAGAGATGCAGCAGTGAGTGCAGCTCAGACAGCTTGTGCATAGACAGGAGCATTAGGCCCTAATAGTATACATCTGCCACAGCGAGGGGGATTCACTTGTTGGTCCAAAGATGGCAGCACAAACTCTCAGCTAGGTTGTGTATATCTACACAGACTGTACAAACAAGCACACACACACACTTTTCCAGCATCTGTTTGCCTGACCCAACAGCATGTTCAACCTGGCAGACTGAAAAGTTTTACATAACTCCAGTTGAGCAGGATAAGAGCATGACAGCTGTGAACTCAGTGACTTTGCTTTCCATTGGAAAACTCTTTACTTCCAGTATTGAGAACTGAAACTTCTACATAAATCACTAAATAGGCCACAAGATGACTTGCAGGCTGATTCTGGAGGGTGAACTTATGACAAGATTAATAAGTAAAATTCATATGAAAGAAGAAGAAGAGCAGAGCAGGAGGGGCACAGGATGTGATGATGATATATATTTATGGATCAAAAATCACCAAATGGGCAGATTTTTGGTCATTGAAAACCAACTCCTGGTGCTAAGAGAAAAAGGGGACAGGTTTCTGATAGCCTATTAATGTGTATGTCTTTGAAAATAGCCACAACATAAGTGCCAGCACTTGCCTCCTAAGGGATGTATTTTAATCTCTCTTAATCTCTTTTATTAGTCAATACCACTTAGACCTTTGTAGGTATGGAGACATGGAAGAAAGTGTGGACTTACCTGGCAGAGGATCTCCAGCAGTGTTGACCTGGACAAAGATGGGCTCACTCTCCAGGCTGTCCTCCACGGCGTAGATACTGATGTTGTACAGCTTCCCAGGTCGGAGGTCACTCAGGGTCACAGACGTTGCTGTGTCAGGGAGAGTCAGCTCCGTGCTTTCACCTTCCACTGATGGCGTGTAGACGACACGATAGCCTGCATGGAGGAAGAGACCATACAATTCACTGTAGATGGCGGATGAATAGGCAGAGGTTCAGATTAGCTACAGGAAGGTGACAGACTTTGCCTGTGACTGACAATGGTGTCATAACCTACCGGTGATGGGAGCCAGTGGTTTTTCCCAGCTGATCATAATGGAAGTTTCTCCAACGTCCTCCACTTCATGCTCAGTGGGAGCATCGGGTGCTATGGAGCAAATAATAAGGAAAACTATAACCACTGCTTTGTTTTTTTTACTGGACCATCTAATGTGTAGTCCCTGGCACATGTTTATTAGATTGCTTGAAGATGCAAATCTATATTACAGTCTAGCAGCGGTATTTTTTGTTCATTAGAGGGATAGAGATAGAAAGTGTGTGTATGTGTCTACTGACCAGTGGTTTGTGAAGTAGTAAGAATGAGGTTGTCCTCTCCATTATCTGTAACCTCATAGACGTTGACAGTGTACTTCCTCCCAGGCAGAAGCTCATTAATGTTCACTGAGGTAGCTGTACGGGGAAGGTCTGACAGGAAGAAATACACATATTGTATTAACATACTGGTCTTCACACATCAGCAGCCAAATAAAGGCTAAATCTTTGACAAAGGGGACTGTGATGGTCAAATTTCCATTATTTTGAAATATTTTTGATGCTACTGCAACATAAAACCCAACTGTCGCAAATGCGTTGATGGGTGTGGATGTATCTGCAGTTACCTAGCACCATGGGTTGTCCAGTGTTCTGCCCCTGCTCACTGAGCTCATACTCTACTCTGAAACCAGAAACTGTGTCGGAGGCAGAAACCCAGGAAATGACAAAGCTGCTGGAGGTAATTTCAGTCACCGACTCTGAGATGTCAACCACAGGCGGGGGCTGGGTGGTCTCGCCTTGTGATGTAGCCACTACAGGAGAAAGACAGATGGAAAATAAGAGAATTGGCTACTTACTACCTCTGAGATCAGAACTGGCAACGCTGGCCAAGACAATCTGGCAAAAGAGTTTTGCAATTTCAATGAGGACTTCCTGGTTAAATAAAGGTGAAAGTTAAGGAACCAAACAGATTTTTTTTTTTAAGTGCAGAAAAGATTTGATCATGTTGCTAGCAGATTCCCAGATGCCTGTCTTTAACATCATCTTCAATATTTTGCAAACCAGTGACAGTGGATAGATTTAGACAAACATTTTGCAGAAGAAAAATACCCAGGCCTAAAAGGTGTACACCGAAAAAGTATCCAAATAAACTGGATATGGTTAATACAGCCGCACAGCGTGTTGCATCTGTAGACTCCCTCAACTCACGTGATCCATAATTGGTGGTGAAGTCAAAGCGGGTGACCTCACGGCGTCCATACCGCAGAATGCTGATCAGCTGACCCTCGTAGGTGATGCCCGGCTTCAGACCAGAGATGGTGTAGGAGTTAAGATGGCCAGGGATAATCACCTCCCTCCATGGGGTGTTTGTGTTTTTCTGTAAAATGGGATCAAGATTGTTAGAAAAAGAGATGTGAATGTGAAGCCAGAAGCTGTGTGTTAGACGCTGAAGTCAGGTCCAAGGGAAAGTTGGGTAACAGGAAAGGTCATGTCTTTGCTCACTGTGATGTTCAATCAGAAAACTCACCACTTTCCATTTGAGGATGTACTGGGTGATGTGGGCAGATGGTGGGGCATTCCACTGAATGGGGTGGGAGTTGGGTTGGTTTCCAGATTCTGTTATGATCACCTGGACAGGACGGTGACCACCTAAGAGAGAGAGAGACAACACAGACAGAGGGGTAAACAAACCAGTTTCACTGTCTTTTTTACAGTAAAGACATGATCATGGTGTAATATTAAGGATGGATGGAATGAATGATGCATTACCAGTGTTTAGTACCTTAGGTAAAATCATAACTGTGATAAGCACAAAAATTCAAAATTAAATATGATGGCAATTATTTATTCTTTTGCAGTCTGAGAAGTTTAAAAAACCTGTACTTTTCCATAATTGAGTCCGGGAGTTTTTCTGAATTGAGATACTGAGTGAGTATCACTGAATGTGCAGCAGTGTTTTCCTGAACCACACACAGAAAGAGTGAAAGGACAAACTAGCATGTCCCTGTGAGATTCCAGCACAGATTTCAACAGCTCTGCTCTCTCTGCTCCATAACCTTCTCTGTTCCATGTTTTCTAACCTTCCCTGTTCTCTTGGAAGTATTATTTTACTGCAGGAACATTGTGTGTTTAGTAGAGCAGCAGTTAGTGATCACTTCAGAAATACTAAGTATGAATTTAGTAGACTAATTACCCAGTAAAAATTAAATTATAAAGTAAGTTATCTTCAATAAAGGTTCCTCATATTACCCCATAACCTCTGTTGGGATTACTCTACTTTGGATAGTACTGCAAACATGGAACTCAACAGAGTTCATTGTCAGAACAGTTTAGTAGTCTTATCATAAAGAAACTTAGTTTCATTATTGGACTCTAACACGTAATCGTAAAAATGCTGGATTGAATATTGGGATAAATTGAATTGAATTTGCAATACAGTGTAATGTATTGTCAAATAAACCCAGAAACGTTATGGAAATACTTATGTGGCCTCATGTGATGAACATGGATAGGTCTGATAAAACAGAAACATCGTGCAAAAGAATATGACAGTTAGTAATTTAAAAATGATAAGCACCTAGGAAGTATGCTCAAACAAGAACTATGGAAAGAAATGACGTGTTAATAAAACCCTTTGTAAATACAATTCCGCAAAGCTTATAACAGAAAATCATGGAATTTTTTTTAACTGTTTTTGCTTCCAACAACGCAGGTTCGGTGCTTAATTAAGCTCCCCAATCCTCGTGGCAGGCTGCCAAACAACATTTAAGAGCTGTCTTTAACATTTGGGGGATGTCTGTTGGTGGGTTCTTTGGAAAACTTTGCAGTGGTGAGTTTAGTAGCAGACAGGAGCTGAAGTTTGTGTACTGTGTCATACTGCATCTAGATGCTTGTGCTGTTTGTCAATTTACCAGACAATGCTGACTAAATAAGTCTTAGCAGGTTAGTAAATAGAAAAAAAGAAAAATGATGTCAGCACTAGCTCACAATTGTAGTCTCTGTGAAATGAAAAAAAGGGTATCAAATAATCTTTAACACAAACAGAAGTCATGTGGCGAGCAGAATCCTGATATAAGCTGTGCTGATAGAAACTGGTAGCTTCTATAAAGAACTGAGGTTTTCTGACCACTTTTCCAAATAGCAGACCTGTAATCAAAGTTTCTGAGCAAGTGGCTCGGTTAACCAGAAGTTGCTAGCAGATACGCAAACCTCAAAAACAATCTGGGACCAATTACTGTCTATTACAGACCCACAGGCCACTGGTGAGGGTAAGGGTTACACAGAATCAGATGTGGGTTGTGCATGAAAACGGATGCATGTACACACACATACACACGTTCACCCTGTATAATATGCACATATACACACACACGTCCCCCCTTTACTTTGCTCACACAGACACAACATTCATTCTTGATACAGGCAGATGCACAGCAAGATGGTGATAAGGACCACAGTAAAGGGAAGTAATCTCAAGAGTCATCCTAACAATAAGAAATACCCCAAATGATTAAATGAAACCCCAGACAAGTAGGGGATAACACGGGCAGCAGAAAGGAAAACATTTTTTTGGGAGATCTTATCAGTGTAGGGCTAAATCTGAGACTTGTGAAAAGCTTTAAAAACTCCTTCACTTGGGTTTGCCATTTTTACCTTTTATGGTGTTTTACCCAGTAAGCCAACTGACTTGGAGTCGGGATCTGCTCCTCGCTGCTGTTAAATCTTAGCATGCTGCATTTTGTATGTCTGGCCATACACACACACACACACACACACACACACAGCAAGTTCACAGCTGGTTGCCATTATGGCCACTTACTGCAGAATAGCGCTCTACATTTTGTGTCTCCCGTCAACCTGCTTCACATACAGAGCAAACAAGTAACAGTTCAAATGTCCTTTTACATGAGACATGTCAAACGTGAAGCTCTGTTTTCACCACACAACATCACAGCCTCACTTGGAGCTATACCAACATATTTATGTACGCTGTTGGATATGCTAAAATGTTTTTTTCTCCTTAAAATTGAGTTTGAAAAAGTTTTTTTTGTTTTTTTACAAAGAATCAGGGAAAGGGTAGAGGGAATGGGAACTATATTACATGTTGTTTTACTCAGGGATGCCATCAAAACACAATACAACACAAGAGACCAAGGAAAACAAACTCTTAACAGGGGCAGTGTCTAACCCTAACCAAAGGAAAAGTGCAAAGGGAAAAAAAAGCCTGAAAATCCGAGCAAACTGCACAGTGGGTAATACAACATGGTCAGTCGTAATGCTGACAAGTAAATGACAAAGGTTGCGAAGGAACACAAACATATAAGGGAGGTAAATTAAAGTCGAGACAAACTTATGGGAAAGATTTTGTTGTAATAAATTCAGTGACACGATCAAGCCCAGCTTGGTTTCAAATCATTAGGTATGATGTAGCTTGACCATCAGGGCTACATAATGCTATACAATGAAGACATGACCCTGTTCTGAATTATACAGCTAAGGTCATAACCTTTAAGGCATTAGGTTGAATTTAAAGTGATTGCTAAAATCCACAAAATTGAAAGCTGTTGTTTAACGAGCATTAAATGGTAGTAGGTGTGTGTGTGTCGGCGTGAGGTACACACACATGTTCTTTGGTGCTTTGTGCAGCTGTGGCAACAGCAAAGGGTATGTACCCCATGCTAGCAAGAACAAAGGCTGAGAGTGGGGGGTGTATTTGTAAAAGAGGAAATCACACCCCCACCCATCTCTGTCAAGGGCCTCATTTTCGAGATAACTTGAGCAAACTTTTTTTTTTTTTTTTTACTGCAAGAAATAAAGCAGAATTTGTAACTCCGTTAACTCATTTCACCATCAGCAGTAAAAAATTTTGTCAGATCTTTATCCTGTAAAACACAAGAATTCATATAGTGGACACTGCTGGAACTGTGATTTTCCCTTGGGGGTGAATAAAGCATCTATATATCTATCTATTACAACTCCCACTGTTAATGTAGATTTAACTTCTTACCTGGGTATGTCTGCTGGGGTTCGCAGCTAAGCTCTCCAACACCATTGCCATAACAATAGCACTTGTACATGATTCCATGGATGACTTTATCCCAAGATTCTCCAATCTGATAGAAAGCTCTCGTCTCTGGCTCCTGGCACTGATCTGAGGACAGAGTCAAATGAAACCAGGTAATGCAATGGGGTCCACCGACAAGAGCTTTGGAGCTGGCACAACTTCTGCTATCCTAAGATCTCGCTCTCACACGCGTGGAGGTAAAAACAATCATAAATTATCAGTCCAATTAGCAATTGGGTCGCTTAGAGATATTAATCTATAAAAAACTTTTTTTATCTTCTACACATAAAGAAAAAGTAGATCAAAAAAAGTATTAGAAGTTTCATATTAGGAATTTAGACCTATAAATCAAATTGATGTTTTGCAGCTTTTAAGATGTAAACCTGTAACATGGAAAACCCACCAATGGCGTCACACTTCCAGCGGCCACGCCCATGTCCAAAGCAAGTGCAGTTCATCATGTATCCCTCATCATGCTGTTTGGTGAAGGTCTGGTTCACCTCGTAGGTCAGACCATCCACAATACACTGGTCTGCAACAGAAATACAAACACAGATAGTCAGACATGCAAAGACCTGGTGGAGCGTATGCAAAAAAGATACTTCTTTGTGTGTGTGTGTGTGTGTGGGTATGTATGCGTGCATTGCAGGTGCACCTGAAGCCCCATAAAGCGCAGGTGTGCAGGCTCACTTTTGACCTTTTGGCAGGTGATTGATTATATCACACATGACCTTTCACCTCTTCACTTAGAGAATTCTATTACTCTGTAATTATTATGCCACACATGGACAGAAACACTGTCACTCACTTATTCTTCCTCTAGGTAACCCACTCTGTCTCTTGCTGTTACAGGCACAGACACACACCTTTGAGCTGGGAGTAAGCAACACAGCTCCATTCTCCTCGCCCATTGCCGACACAGGTACAGCGCATCATGTGACCGAGAACGTCGTGCCGTTTGTCCCACTGGTCTCCCACGCGGTACATCACCCCCTCACTTGTAGTACACACCTCTTCATGGGCTAGAACACACAAGACAAAACCAGTTAGAAAAGATCATACTTATATGCCAGGTCAGTGACTCCAAGATCTCTCTTTCACTCTTGTTTAAGTTTTTAATGTTCTTGAAAAGCTAGATACAAATTTTCAGAAACATTTGGGCTTTTGATGAAATCTGGAACAAACACATACACAACTTTAGTTGAAAACACAAACCAAACAACAAACTAATCAGATGCACAGGCATAAATCCAGTACATCTGAACATATCATCTGGTTAGCAACACAAGCAGTGCACACCAGCATCAAAATAAAAACAGAGAAACACATTATAATGAATGATCGCCCTTGGAAATCACCGACTCTACCTTGTAATTACTACACAAGGCTACAGAGGACACCACTGTCACAGAACACCTGTGTCCATAGGAACGATGATACATGGAAACAGCTGTTTTGTCTCCTTATGTGTATGAATGACTGTGTGTGTGTGTGTGTGTTCACCATATGTTCTCTGCTAATTAAAAGAGTGAGTAGTTTTTTATCAGGAAAGATAGAAAGTTTTCAAACGTGGGTGGGACAAGCAGAGACCTGCCTATGTATTTGTATGAGTGTGTGTGTGTGTATGTATAATATTAGAGAGTTCTGAAGCAGAGCTTACAATGAAGTCTTTGAGTTTAAAGTGTGAGGAAAAATGAAATGGATCAGTCGCAGATGTAATGACTGACATTGCTTCATCCCTGCCGCAGTAGAGGAGGTAGAGCAGCAGACAAAACTGATATGCATGTGTGCCCATGAATGTATCTGTTAACTCTCCATGAAGGGAAGGGAGGTGGAGAAGAAGAAGATAGATAGCAGGTCTGCTGTCTTGGAGCCCAGCCAGGGATTTTCTATGCCAGAGAGAATCTGGAGCAGAGCCAGACATCTGGTTCCTGGAACTAAAGATCCTGTGGACTTGATCTGGTGGCTGTGCACTAGAGCTGAAGCTGGAGCAGAAATACAGGGGCTGGAGATGTTTAGGACATGATGTAGGACAGCTAAGTTCCTTGTCAGTGGTTTGAGATATGAAGTGGCCAAGTCCAGGGTTAAACCTAATTTACACATTTGAATGATCTTGAGTGACAAGCTGCTGAGCTACATGCGACAGGCTGCGTTTTTCATGTTAACTTTTTTCCACCTATATTTGTGAATATTTTTTCACAAAATTTTGGGCTGTGATTTCGCAGTGGATTTTCTTTTAATTAATGATTATACAATTGTGTAAGGTATAGCTTGTGTTTAACACTTGTGGCCTTTAACACTTGTGGTTAAATTATTGGAGGCTACTCTGTGTCTCGGTTTGCTTAAACCTCACTCTTTCCAGTTGTCTGTAGCTGGTGGACATACTGGTGCTTTTCACAGTTTGAAATCATCAGACTTGTTTTAATCTGTTCTAGTTACAAAAGGGTTATCAAGGATCTAAATGTATTTGGTGTAAGGACAACTTACAATCAATCTACATTTATTTCCTTAGAACCAATCAATTCTTTCAAAGGGCAATTTAACTCCTACTTTAATGACTCTGAAAAGTGGCCATTTAAAACTTTACGGGATGTTTGGGCATTGCAGCCAACAGCTGTGGGAGCTAAAGCAATTACCTCCAGGCAAGAAAATTTTATAGCTACCTGAGAGTATGTTCGGAAACTCTAAGTAAGATGGAGGAAAGAAAGCAAAAGGTCTGATGCTAACACACAGGCCTAAACTTCAGAAATTTTTTTTTCCTGTTTCAAAGCATTTACTCCACTCCTGGTGCCGAATAAGGACTGATATACAAGTAATTATGGTTTTTGAGTGTGTGAGGTAGAGAGAAAATAGTGGATCTAATCATGTAAATGGTGCAGTTTGCATAATGGAGGTGTACCCTTTTGAAGACCACTGCCCTAAAATCCCAAGAGCACACTGCAGACACCAAATTTATACCTCACCATTAACATCTCAACTACCGTGTTTGTTTTGACAATCCTCACGAAGTCATTAATGTCCATGTCAAAGGCCCCCTGCTGCTTTGACTGCTGGGCTGAGTTTACCACACACAACCTGCTCCGACATTGGCTAAAGGGCAAGAACACTGTTTTTTTCCTTGTTAAGTCTTGACAAGGTGTTTTTAACGACAGGGTGTTGGCTCAAAGTTGCATCCCAGGACTGAAGCAGACACATAATTCTGAAGACAGAGATAGCTTTGAAAAATAATGCTTATTTTTTGGCATTAAAAAAAATCACATGTGCATGTGTCAGCATTTGTACACTACAGGATCCAGGATGACTTCAGAGCAGAGTCAACAAGAGGACATCTGTCTTGCCACAGTGCAAAAAAAATCTTTAAAAAAATAAGCTCTCATGAGATGAAATAAATTCAGTACTCTATTTTTTTTTTCTTAGAATTCAAAGACTATCTCAGATCAGTCCTGTAGATGTTTCCACTGTGTACATCCACATTTTACAGCCTGCTGCCAAACAGACTATTCTATCTTCTATCTGCCACTTTTAAGTCTTGCCTTTGATGTAGCAGGCATGAGAGGGATTTTTTTAAAAGCAGAGTTACCCTTCCTTTCATTTGTGGATACCGTCTCATAGTGTCACAGGATCAAACTGCACTGCGACTGTGTACACACCATCCAGTAACTAAACTGAAGCAAAGCCTGGATAAACCTCAGTGTCGCTCTAGAATTATGGTTTAAGACCTTTGCGAGCTTGGATCTCCCACTGAAGACATTCACAGCAGTGCCAAAGACTGCAGCATTTGTTGTGACCACTCAGCCGTGCTTATATTAAGTGGCTTTGGCGTCTACTATAAACTGTAACTCACCGTAAACAGCCAACATAATTATGTGGTTTCTAAATTAGACTGTTAGGTTTATTTAGACATCAGCTTGCATTAGCTTCAGTATCTAAATAAGTCCTATAGATTTTCATAGTTTGTAGTCTTTCTACAGTATGATGGAATCATCATTACCATTCCATTACTCCTTCACAGACATTAGTGCAGTGTCAATTACCCCCTGGTGTTTCACTGGCTTCAGCCTCTTTTGTTACCCATGGAGACCTAATTAACACCTATACAACACAACAACACATTTCTTAGAAGGCAGCGGTGACTTCAGTGCGAATTTGGCTACGCTGAAAATAAAGGTGTAAGAACTGTAAATGAGATTGTGTCTGCGCCATCAGCTCTGACTCCTTTTTAACATCACTCTGATAATCGCTTTTATGCAAATTAAATAAATTCACCCATCAAATCTTTTCATTGTTTTTCAAGAAAAGGATACAAAGAATTCAAAGGCTGTGTTAACTCACTGATTCAGACAGGGTGGAGATACCTTTTACTCAAGACTGGGAGAGACATTGCAATTAGCTGAGATAATCACATTACTTACCCCATGGCTCGCAAACTGCTGAGCTGATCAGCAGTTGGTCATTTTGCACTGGGCCATGTCCACAGTAACGCAGACACACTTCAAAGCATGTTGATTTTGACATTTGAACTTTAAATTTGAATTTTAAATAGTGTGGACTAAAATTGTGCTTAATACCACACAACTTTACCCCTACAGCCCCAACATTTGGAGTCTGTCTCCCCCCATTCATCCCTCTCTATCCATTACACACACACACTTACCAGCCATGGGACAGAACCCAAAACGATGCTCTGCATCATAGTTCGTTGTGGTGCCACACCACTTCATGCCATCTCTACGTCCATCTGCAGTGCAGTCGGTGTAGTTTCGGCCATTGTAGAGGTAGGGGAACTGGCACAGAGCACCGTTAGAATTACCGCCTCTTGTTGCAACAATCACTGTTGAACAAAAAAAAACATGCTATCACTTTGACTTATTAATGTTCAAACCCCATTGAAACTCCATGACGATGTGCATAGTATTAATCAAAAAAGGCACAGTCTACTTTCAAATATCAAAAATAATGAATGTGAATGTTATGTTGTTCATCTCCTCTCAACTAACAATTTAAACTTCAAAATTCCTACACAATTCCTGCCTTCAATAATATTGAACATATCTGCTCACCATTCTTCTCTGTACAGAACGAATATTTCTGGTCTGTCTCAAAGTCGGAGGAGGTGGAACACCACAGCTGTCCATCACTGCGTCCATCAGAGGTGCAGGAGTGGTAGGTCTTCCCCTTGTAGACAAAAGGGAACACACAGGGCTCACCTCCGGAGTTGCCACCGTACACTGGAGCTGGTCCATCTGGGTGAAGACAGGAAAACATGCAACATACAGGTGTGACGAGGAGCTCATCACTTCAAATAGCTGCCACCCCCTATTGAGTTGTATGTTTATTGTTACTTCAGCCGAATCATACAGCTCCATGGGTAAGTTGAACATCACTTACCCCACTGTTCACAGCTGACTCCATTACCAAGACAGGTACAGATCATCTGCTTGGTTCCCTGGCTCTTAATCCAGCGCTGGCCAATGAAGTATGTCAGTCCTGTATCTGTCCGACAGGTCCCCTCCTGGGGAAGCTCAGGCACAGTGGCAGGCTGGTAGACTGCAGGCTGGATGTTAGTGATCACACGAGAGCCAGTGCCTAAAATGTGCAATGTAATGAAACAACACCATTGTTGGTTCCATTTAGATTTAGGTGATCTGATAGGGTGATGCCAAACTGCTGCAACGAAATGGCTAATTATGGCTATTATGACATTATGACATGTACCTAGAAAAGCTTAAGTTACCAGAATAAACACCTGTAATGGCAGTACAGCTCTATGCAAAACTTCAATCATCAAAAAAAACCAAAAAAAAAAACACATAACTTCCAAACGTTAGAAATGCATATTAAGACAGGTTGGTAAAAGTCAACTATAACCAATCAGTGAGTTCTACTGTATAACACGAACAATAAAATACAAAAAGAAGATGCCTTCCATTTGAGCTTTTTACTGTCCCTGAGTCACGACGAGCATATGTTTCCATCTCACACCCCGTAATCACTTCAAGCCACTTCAAGCGCATTTTTTTCCCCACAAACTTTCCTATGTTTCGTTCCTCCCTCTTCACTCCCCTATTCCCTCATGCCATTTCTGTCTCTCTTTTTTCATGAGGTCATGATCATGAGTTACAAGACTCCTCTTTCTCACTTCAGCACTTGGACTCTTGGCACTTCTAATCGCTCCCTCCTCTACAGCATCTGTCTCTGGTATATGTCCTTCACTTCACACAGGGTGTGAGAGAGGAGAGAAAAAAAAAAGAGACAGGGATGTTATCAGTTCTCACCCAGGCCTGTGGTGTGAAGTGAGGCATGTCGCTCACACTTCCACTCCCCTCTGCCGTTTCCTGTGCACAGACACTGGAGCAGGTGGCCTCGGGCATCTGTCTTGGTCCAGGTATCTCCAATGCGGTAAGAGGTCAGAGTATCCTGGTCGTTACAGCGATCTAAGAGGAGGAAAGAATGATTGGATTTAATTATAAAGACACACAAGCACAGAGACAGCACTGTGGCTTTTTTGGTAGAAATCTTCAGAGGGATGTAAACATTAGCAGTGATCCTATGGGGAACGATTCCTCCTGGCCACCAGCTGTTTTCATGTTTGTGCTTTGGTGACTTTGTTGATTACTTGTTGAACACATGCATGATAACAATTTATTGATGACCTCCACTAAAAAGCCTCCAAGGCCACCCTGAAATCTTGCATGCGACAACAAGCCAACAGGAAATAACGTTCATTACCATCTGCTGCATCAGCCAATATCATTAAGGATGTAAGTAATGGTTCGAATTAGTAACACAACTGGTAAACATTTCTTCCATGGCTTGCTGAAGTCCCCCAACAAATCACAAGCTCCACTTTGTGTTTAATCCTGCCAGTTAAGGCTAAAGAGTTTATCTATGTGACATTTAATGAGGATGACCCTGTATGTGTGTATGTGTGGACACATGTGACTCAAAAGCAGCAGTGATTAATTTAATTTTCTGCTTGTGTGACTCTCAGTGACCCAGTTTTCCCTGTCTGTTGTTGACAAGTAGGATTACATTTGTGTATATACACAAGATACACAAAGAGAGGAAACTTGAACATGAATGAAAGCAATGTGGCAGGAAAGGAAACTGTAAAAGACAGATACGAGTCATCAAAAATGGGGAGGTGATGATTTGATACAAAGAAAGAAAGACAGGATTTCTTACTTCTGGAGGTACATGTGATACGTCCACTTCCCTCTCCCAGACAGGTACAGTCCACCACCATCCACCCCTGGTATGGCTTCTCCCACGTCTCCCCAACAACATAGGATGTTCCCGCCGAGTTGTCGTAGCAACGCTCAGCTGCAGGAAATACACGCTCGTAAACTATTTAATCAATTAACAGCTGATTTAAATATTTTTTTTTATTACTAATCAACTAACAAAAGTAAAGCCAGTAAATCAACCACAGTATAAATGTAGTCATCTCTTAGTCAGTGACTGTCTGAATGACTCACCCACAGGTTTACATGTCCACTCTCCTTTTCCGTTACCCAGGCAGACACACTCCAGCATGTAGCCTCCTGTTTCATGGGGTCTCCTCCAGGTGTCACCTATCTTGTACGAAGCCCCACCCTCATGACAGCGATCTGGGAGGATAGAAAGAGAAAAGAGGATTTTAGAGAGAGTGAGAGAGAGATGACTGTTTATGTGCGTTTTCACAATGAGAAAAGGAAAGGAAACAAAACAAAGAAACACACACTCAGACATTTCTCCCATTATCTAACCACTCGGCTAACTGCAAACAGCTGCATGGTACCAGTTGTTAATCAGCTGTAGAGAATATGGAGGTTATCCAGTTTACTGGCATCAGTCTGGCAGACCAGGGTATACATGTGAAACACATGAGCTGGGGAGTGTGGTCTGGGCTAAGAGCAATTAATGGCGGAAAGAGACTTACTGGCAATGGTGCAGCTGATCTTGCCCCTTCCAGATCCAATACAGGTACAGTCCCAGATCATGCCATCCTTGGGTCTCTCATAGGTTTCTCCCACAGTGTAGTACTGGTGGTTGATTTTATCATAGCACCTTTCCTCAGCTACAAAAAAGAAAGCATGTGTGTTTTATTAAAGGAAGAGGGAAATGAGTACAAACTGATGTGGTAGATGATGCAAAAGACATGCTAAAAACACCAGAAACCAACTAACCTTCAGGTTTGCTTTTACACTTGATGCCAGCGACTCCATGGCAGGTACAGACCAGAGTGCTGCCCAAATATGGCCGTTCCCACTGGTCATTGATGCCATAGAAGTTGCCATTCTCTAAACAACCCTCTGACAGGAGAGACGGAGATGAAAATAAAAAATGCAGCTTCTGAGACTTTAGTATAAACTAGTTTCTGGCAGCAGGAGGTTTAATTAAAAAAAAAAGCACCCCCTGCTTTTGCTCTTACTCCAAAACACTTACAGTACAGGGAAAATGTGAGAGAGGAAAAAAAAACACACACTCCACCCGCACACACCCACAAACACTATACCTGCTTACAATGCCCTTTTTTTTTTTAAATGGAGACACAAACGCAGCCACTGGAAAATGTTCTAGCCATAACCACAACTCCAAAACACAGTGCTCAGTATTATGGGTTAAAAGACAAAGGAAGATGCTTAACAAAATAAACAAACCCCTGAACTGGAATACACGTTTTATTGTAAGGACAAGATTTCACTCATGTCTGTGAAACTGACTCTGGATGTGTTAACTTGACTTCAAAGGGCCCCCTGTGCTGAGTAATAAATCAGCTGCACAGGCTGGAGAATTATATCTACTTTTACTCTTTCTCTCCCCCACAAGACCAGTTCTTTGTTCACATCTCAAGACCTCACATGCCACAAACATCTCTTTTTTGTAACTTTTTTTCTTATTAAGCCAAGAGTTTTGTTTCTTTTCTCTCTCTCTCTCTCTCTCTCTCTCTCTCTCTCTCTGAAGCTTTGATCATTGCAGCCTTCACACACGGATGAAGTTAAGGAGATCAGAAAGGTTGTAGGGGATCAACAACTGATTATAGTATTTATAGCGTTTAGCAATCCAATACGCAAGGCATTAAGACAATTATTAGGTTCCCAATCGTTTTAATTGAAAGGAAGCACAAACTGATTCACATTACACCCGAGGGACTACAGGGACAAAAGATCAAAAGATGTGTCTTGTTTGTTTTCTATCTCAACAACCAATCATGTCAAACATGAAAATAACTATTCCAATTTTTTTTTTAAAAAATCTAATTTCCCCTCTACTCTAAGAAGTTCTCCAAGTGACCTCTGGTGGCCCCTGGACCCCGGTTTGGGAACCATTTACTGTTCCACGAAATCATTCTTGTGACTAATAACTTGGAGGAAAAAAAAAAAAAACTTACCCTGAGAGACTGAGGAGACATGATGCTGCTGCGCCTGTCTCCGATTCCTGTGCGTCCCTTTGGGCATGCAGTTCACCGCGCTCCCGATACAGAGCGCAACAAGCACCCTGGCTATGGTGCTGCCGGACATACTGTTAAAATGCGAGGCACTCGATTACTGCAGAAAGTGGTTACAGGTGCTCTCTATGCAATTATTTTTACTGTCTCAAGGGACGGAGAGAATTCGGTTCCAGTGCAACTCTTGCTCTAAGCCGCGCTCCTGCCTCCCCCCTTCAGTCCGCTCCTCTCCGGTCCGCGGCCACAGTGTGCAGGTTACCAGTCAGGGGGAGTGATTTATCTGGGCATGGCTTTCAGCCGGAGGTGGGAGGTCCAACAAAGGGCCCGGCTACTCACGCAGCACTCAGAAATGGGGAAGACAAACTTTTACGAATCGAAGATGTTTTATGCACATTTCGGGTCATTAACTCCTTTTTTATCACGATGAGGTAAGACGAATATGCTGTTCAAAAATGCAAGAGTTGGCTCCATGCGATACACAACACTGAAGCAAACAAACTTTAATAAATCCTAAACATGAGAATCTCGAGGCAATTAGCAGATTTTAATTCCCCCAGCCGCTGAAAGACGTAGACCCATGGCCGCAGCCCATCCGCTTAAATGTTTGGGATTTGGGACCATGGTGGCCACAGGGGAGCAGCCCTGCTCTCAGCTGCTCTCTCTTGAAGTTTCAGCCAGGGAGACAAATCAAACCATCAGTAAACAGCTCAAACCTCCTGTGATATTACTGTTGCCTCCCTGTCACACGTACAACCCTTTACCAAAACTGTACAGGGAGGGTTCCAGGTGCACTTGAAAGCTGATTTAAAAAAAAATAAAACTTGTGTTTATGTTGTGCTTGAAACCATGGATTTATCCACAACAGACCATGCAGAGCCAGACGTGTTTCTTGTTTTATCCTTTTAACAGGGCAGATGTCCCTGATATCCCATACATGACCATTCACTGTGTGTGAAAGACAGAGTTAAGGATGATGTTTTTTTATACTATAAATCAAGGCTTTCCTACCCTGCTGCTGTCAGTGATGTAGGGGCCTGTCTATTTATTGCTAAGTGATATTGACATCAGTTGCATTGTTACTGGTTCATGTTCATTTGAACAAAACAGCCTTGCTACAGGACATTGATGCTGTGCAGTATATTGGCCTATAGGTGTTACACAGTCCCAGCAGTGATTTGCAGGAATTGGGTCACATGGCGTCAGTGTCTGGAAAGTCTCCAGTTGCCTAAAGTTTCGATGTCTGGAAAGTGTTTGTATGATCAGGGGGTTTATTGAGATTACTCCTCTGTGATACAAGCTAACTTCTGTAATGTTCATGTCAAGCTGTCAATTTTTTCACTCTTCTTGTTGTCCAGTTTAAGTATTCAACAGCATGAGGAGAGCTTTCTGTCTATGAGCTTGCTTATTTCTCTGAGTGACAGCTTGTTCTGTGCTTCGTACCTTCACATAGTGGGTTAATACATTTTGTTTATTACTTGTTGAACACTGTCTCTTCGTCCTTTTACCTCGTTTGGTTGCATTCTCTGCTGTAAATATTGAAAATAGTGACCACTTTGTAAAGGGAAACCTTCATTAATGCTTCTGTTTTGCCAAATTACATGTTTCTTTCCGCTCTCCATGAGTTGTAACTTCCTCCCATGTCTTGACCACCTCCAGACAATTTCAGGGTTGAAACACTCAGGCATGACGAGTCCCTGAATTCCTTTTCAATAACAGAAACAGTGATCTTGCTTCCACCTTTAAATCAGTGGTTGCATCAGCAAAGTTTTAAAACAAATGTCCCCCATAACGATGCTGTTGACATTTCAGTAGACAAAAAAAAAAAAACCTGAAAACTGACAGTTTGAGAATAACTGCTGTTTACAAGACAAACTCTCTTGACGTGTAGCTCACATTCTAAACTGACTTTACAAAATGATCCAGCCCTGACAAAAATGAAAAAAATAAAAATTCCTCTGCAATGTCATGAGCTCATCTGCTACGGCAGTAAAACGGATTAATCGCCAGCCAGCTAAATCAAGTCAGTCAAACTGCGGTTAAATGTGAGGACAGGCTTTCTAACTAAGCACATGTGGACTATCTTATGTGTGTCAGGAAATCTGTGGCATGTAGGAACATTTTCGAGGTGTTGCAGAGATTTTATGTTGGCATCATTTGGCTCTACCATGATATCTGTCTGAACAGTTTATTTTATTGCACATTTGCTCCACACAGGCAGACAATGATCTTTTTTGATACGCCATAGCGTGAGGACCCATCTGTTACATTTTGTCCCATGCATGGGAAAATCAGTCGATGGTGCTGGATGTTTTCTTTTTTTTTTTTTTTTTTTAAACAGAGATACAGAAGTGAGATAAAACTCAGAGACTCAACAAGTACATTCCTGTTATATAGTATGGGTCACGTTATGTAAAAAGATGTATATGAAGCACGTCATTCACCTTCTGTTAGATTGTGTTTTACAAACAAGACCCAGCTCAGTAACTGAGGAAAGGCCACTTCTGAGCAGAGAAGCTCCACATATGTTTCTACTTACAGACCTACAGTGTAAATGCAATCTGCTTATCTATCTGTCTGCATGTACAGCAAATCTTTCTGTGATAGTTATTCTCACTTTGAGGCTTTTCTTTCATTCTTTCATTCTTTCTCTCTTTCTTACTTTCTTTCTTTCTTTCTTTCTTTCTCTCTCTCTTTCTTACTTTCTTTGTTTCCATTTATCTCCCTTTAAGCCTTCAGAGCACACTCATCTGTGTATGGACATTTGTTGAACGTCGATGTCACACAAAGGTGAAGAGGTGAAAAGGGCATCAGATATACTGCTGACAGCAATTTTACACCTTGAAAGAATTTGCCAGTATCCGTGGGGGGTTCTGACAAAATTCTGTTTTTGTGTTGAACTTGAACTTAGAGATCGTGACAACAGAAGACTGCAAAGTCTGTACAGCGGAGGGACGATCAACCTCAGGCCTTGTAGCAGAGGAGAGGAAAACAACATGCGTCATTGCATCATGCTGTTATAATGAGGTAATCATACATCTATCAATTTTGATGTTAAAATGCAGTTACCCACTGAACTGAAACTAACTGAAAGCGCTAAGCACCAGATTCAATACTTCCACTGGGTGGTGGCTTCTTTTAGTCCTCTTTGATTCTTTCATCTACAAGAATTTCATACTCTGTGATTCCAAGTTTGTCCAGAAACATGGTAAAGTTAATCATTCATGTACAACAGTCCTTCATCTTCTATACCCCCTCTTTACATTTGTACCCCAAACTCAAATCATTTCCCTGTGGTTACCATCTCTAAACCACTTCTGCTTCTGCAGTGACATGATGAGTGATGATGAAGCTGGAAATCCCAGTTTAAAGCCAGTGTCTAGTTATTGTGCAAGCTAACTGCCTGCTGTGGCTTCACATATAAATATACAAACAGTCTTATGGTTAAATTGACTGGTTTTATGTGGTAATGGATCATTGAAAGTCAATCACCCAGTGGGATCACAATGAGATTAGGGGCAGTTATTTCCAGTATGAAATTTGGGCACTGGATAGTGACAATAACACCCTGTGGCACAGGTAAAGATGATCATGGAATCAAAAGGCCTTGTAAAAGCTTGTTGTTGTACAGAACACACACTGTTTGTTGTATGAAATAAGGTATGAATTTGTTTTTGCCTTTTCCCTAAAACCATAAACTGAAAGTGGAAGGAAGAAGAAGAGCGAAGAGTGAAACTCTCTGCAGGAGGTTTTAGTCTGATCTCAAAGCTGGAGGAGGTATGAATAATCCCAACAGGCAGTGAGAAAAGTAAGTGAAAAGGGAGGAGAGATGACAAGAGTGAATGGAGAGTTGAGAAATTTGGGCAGTTGGTGTGGTTTTATGCTGATGTGTGGAAATCATATTGTACTTTTGTGATTGCATTACACAACACAATCAGAATGATCATGCCGCGAAAGAGGACAAGGGTGAGGAAAGAGGTCACAGCTGCAAAGTCTCTGTACAGCTGCTGCACATTTTCATCCAACTTTTTCTTTCTAGGTCCCTGTCCAAATCTTTTCAAACCATTACTTTCAATTTTGTTTGTCCTTCTCCACCTCTCTGCCTTTGTCTCCTCTGTCTCTCTCTTTCATGCTGTGGTTTAACATCATGTCTTGTCCTTGCCCTGAATAATTGGCCATTCCTCACAGATTACTGTAACATCCCAGAGGAGTCTCCTCTTGACTTGCTCTTCTCCTCTTACATTATTGTTTTCCTGACTTTCTTTTATACAGTATTTTCCATTTTTGTCCATGTCTCGCATTCCTCAGTCTGACCCTCTCACACATCTTTAATGTTCTGGTAATGTTTCTGTGTTTAATGAACTCTTTTCTGTACTTTTCTTTATCTTTGTGTCCGTTCCTCTCACTTTCCGCAAACTAATAATTCCCGTTGTTTTGTATCACACAATGACTGAGAATGCATACACAGACCTAGTACACGGTGCCACTTTACCACAGCTGATCTGTATCGCTGTTTGCCATTTCATGGGCCGCCCCATTCAAAGTCTACATTTCAAGACCAACGACAATTATCTGAGCACTGAGCCTTGTTTTCCAGAATTTTATGGTCTGTCTGTTGCAGTCCACAGTACCATAAAAACAATCATTTAACAACAGAGTCAGCAGTCACAGTGATATATCCCTTTAAATCAAGAGATGCAAAAGTCAGATATTGAAAAACCGAAGTCAAGCATAAACACTTTTTTTGCTCATGTATATCAAAGGGTATGCAAATGCTGACGTTTGCCAGTTGTTCAGTCAGTATATCATCACCACTCATCAACCTATGCTATGGAACCAGAAATATAAGCCTTTATGAGTTGATGAGGAACCACATAGAGACTGTGCAGACCTGGCATCAACATGCGTCTCAGGTGATCCAGTCACAAGTGGACAGCTCTGAGAACGTCAGTTCACACTTGGAATTAAAATGCATCTCCAGAGACCACTTGTGATCGGATCTCACTTCTCACCTCTATATGCAAATAAACACGTACATTAATTCTGTTTGCAAAGACCAAATGCTTTGTTGTTTTTAACCGGAGGTAGCAATATGTTTGAATTTGTTTGCGAATGAGTGACAGACATCCACATACACAGAGGCAGTCAGCTGAGTAGGCGGTCCTTCATTGTGGCCCAGGACACATTTGCATTCACACTCCTAAAAGAGTGTGGTCCTGTGCGGACCACCTCCGAATGTGGTCTGAGTAATCAGAACTCAAATGCATCCTCAACGCAATTTGAATGCTTTCACAGAGTCTGTCCGTTTGTGATCGGATCACCCAAGGCACATGTTAATGCCAAGTCTGAACAGGGCCAGAGTCACAGTTCCTGTGAGGCAGGGAGGGGGAACACCTATTTGGAAGAAGGGAAAAAAAGGGGGGAAAGGAGGAGGAGGTGCTGGTTAAACATTTAGTTCTGCAACGCCTACACCTTCTGAAACCTTTGTAGTGAGGTGGAAGTCCTTGAAATGGAGCACAGCTTCTGTGTTTGTGACACCCCCTACGCCGCACCACATTTTCCCAAACTTTTTATATGTTTAGTCTTGCATTCACTTTTTTTCATGATAATTGTGTCCCTGAGTCTATTTGCTATACAAATACAAATACTGTACAAAAAGCAAAAACTTGAATTACACACAGTGAAACAGACATTTCTAATTTCCCTTCTCCCCCTCTCTTTTTCTTCTCTTCTTCTTCCTCCTCCAGCCTCCCTCTCCTCAAGGGAGATGAGGTCACAGTCTGAGGAAAGATGGAGTGATTAGGAGTTCAGACTCCGCACTTTTCGTGCCTGGATTAGCTCTGGGCATCTTGAAAAGCATCTCAGTATTTATAACTGCTCAGATCTTGCTCAAAGTGTAGTATAAATCGTTGTGCAACTGAGTAAGTATTGTGTTATGCTCTCAGTAATCAGTGAGGCAGCTCCAACATTCATCAAGATTCGTCACTCTGTATCACAGATGTTAGGTTTACAGAAGTGGCCTTTAAACGTTTAAAGATTAAGTTGCTCACTAGTGGTTAACCATCATGTATGAGAACAGAAAACACACAGAGGAAGTGTACATGTTGATTAATGTCCTTAAATATGCATGTTTTATTGGCTCTCATGTGTAGTGTATCGAACTGGTGTTTGGGGTAAATGTGATGCAAATCTCAGAGATATGTGATACTCTCGTCTCCATTCAAACAAACAAATTAAAAGAGATGATAGCATGCTACCCCCTGGAGATTCTGATATCTGCCCCCCCCCACTGTGTGACTTTAGTCATAGCCATTTGCTGTGGAGACGTGCAGGAAAATTGTTAGAGAGCGTGAGAGCGACATGGCCCCTAACCACCTCCACAACCGTTAGCTACAGAACACCACAGATATGAATGATTCAGATATGCAGCCACTGAATTATTATGAAGAAACAGGAAACTTCCAAGTGTGTCATGTACACCTCATGGACCACTTCCACTGTTATTGTCATGGGAATGAGCACTGTTTTGCTCTTGTTAAATATGTGGAAAGTGTGACGTTCAGCTGTTGTATGCCAAGGTACCATATGAGCTTTCCGAGTCTCATCTGCTGCAGTAATGTAAGACTTTGCTAATGGTTCTATGATTAAAACTGCAATTCAAGCACTGTTTGAATTGAGATAGTTGTAATTGTTTTGCTTGTGCTTTGACAATTTTTGCAACTTTCTGAAACCTACAATTTGCAGCTGTGTGCTGTTACTATTTGAGGCTTTTTGTCCCGCCTTTGAGTGTGGAGATTTGGAACAGCTATAAATGCTTCTCCTGTATGATCTAGTTTGTTTCATGTTAATTTAATATACACAAGGCATATGAGGCAATCTTGAGCTCAACTTCACTTGTACATTCTTATATTCATTGCTTGTCAGATTTTCTTCCTAATTTCTCTGTTTCTATGTCACAGTTTCTGATAACGCAAATTAAATAAGTGCTCTAAATGTTCTTGTAATGCCCTGTAGCACAGTCAGTCTGTATTTCTTATAATGTATCACTGTCATTTTCAGTTTTCCTATGACTGTCCTGTAATCCCTTGGTAGACGGACAACACATACTGTATGCAGCCCTGTGACTGAAATATAATTTTCAGTCTCCCACATGTAGAGATATTTCCTGACCGTTGTGGTGGATCAAATCGTTGATTGTGAAACATGAAAATCATTAGAAGATACATCTGTGCCTGTTAACTTCAAAGAATAATACACAGACATAAGCTGCACTTAATTGAAAAGCTCATCCGTAGACTAAGCAGCTGCGTTCTGAAAGCAAACAGCCAGTAAGTGCAAACTGTGAGTGTTTGATTATTCAGCGAACATACTGAGGGCTAAACAAACCGAGCAGGCAAAGTGGGTCGAATTTGCTTACTCAGGGTTTATGAATGCATCCTGTTCCATCTTTTCTCTTCTCTGCTGCAGCTTCAGACTGTCTTTCTCTTTTGCCATCTTTCTCAACACCCCACTTTGCTCATTTGCTCCTGTTTTCCACCTCTTCCCTCCCTCCCATCCCATCTCTCAATCTCACCCCCCGCCCCACCCCCACTGCCCCCTGTAGACAAACATACAGATGATGTCAGCACTGCAACATTTGGTTTATCTCCTGGTGACAGGACATAATGCACTGGGCTGTCGACCCCCACAGGGAATCCAAGGAGGAAGTTAGGAGACACACAGGGGGGTATGGTGGTCTACTGTGTGTGTGTGTGTGTGTGTGTGTGTGTGTGTGTGTGTGTGTGTGTGTGTGTGTGTGTGTGTGTGTGTGTGTGTGTGTGTGTGTGTGTGTGTGTGTGTTTGTGTGTGTGTGTTACAACCAGGACATCTCACACGCAGATGTGAATTGTACTGTGTCCAAACAGTGCCATAAAAGTATATTCCCCACCCTACTTTCCCAGCAGCCATCTATGGGTGACTGAACACTTACACTATCTAATAATGATCAAATATTTTTAAAGCTTTGGAGCACTTTCTTTTAAAGCAGTGGTTTTTACCACTATGACAAACTTCAGTATGTACACAGTGGTTGTTAATTTAATGAAACTAAGCCTGAGACCTTAAAGATTACTGATTTAACATTGGATAGGGATGTGGAGGTAACACATGGGTGTCTTTCTTTTTTTTTTTTTTATTAATCAGTTGGTTAGTACTGGTTTTCAAATATTTCGTTTCAACACTGATGCATAGTTGCAATGGTGCTGTGGGATTTTTTAAATTAATATTAATTAGTATTAATGTTCTGGATTTTGATGCAAAACACTGCACTGCACTTTAGCCAGCTGCCTTTTTGACTAAGCAATGATCATATATTCTGTAAGCAGAATGTAAATTTCAGTTTTAAGATGTTGCAATCTTTATTTTTCTGCTGCTTGAGGTGATGCTAATGTTTACAGAGAAATGATGTGATTTTGTAATCTGGGATAACACCATTTTGCTGACATTTTCACTTAGGAAGCAATGTCATTAGAACGGTATCACATGTCTGCAGAATTAGCAAGAAAGCTCTTTTTAAATCATTCACTCGCTGTCATCTGGGGAAATACACCATTGTGAATGCCATTTCTTAAATATGCTGAAAATTGGCATCCAATTTTAATCTTAATGATTCCCCGATTTTAGTTCAGACCCAGACTCTGGAAAAACACTTAATTTATGTGTACAGGCTGAAAAGGAGTTAAAAGCCCTCTGTGATGGGTGATCACTATATATGGCAGAGCTACTTGTTTTCATAAGTCTGGGCCCATGTCTGAAGTTTGGGTACCGGTCTGGGAACACAAATCAACCTCTGGTTTATTTTTTTTGTGTTGATTCCCAGACTAGTTGTCCTTTTCCACTAAATATGTGTATACTAGATGACAATAATATGCTTTTCCTGCCTTTGGTTGTTGTGGTAAATAAAGGACTCACTGATCTGTGAACTTCTTGGCAGATTGAAAAATGTTACCATGTGTTGGTGGTTGAATGGACAAAGCCCCAGATAATCACCCGTCTGACCCTGCTGTCCCCCGTCTGACATGGAAATATTTTATATCCTCATTTGCATATGTATATGTGCAGGTTTCCAAACAAGACTTGTGCAAGACATAATAAAATGAGAAAAAGAGAGACTAATAATGTTTCCCTGAGTTAAAATGACTTATTCAATCCAATATTTGTTTTCTGTGCTGACTGACATCAAAATAATATACACAACATTGAAAAATGTAAGTAAGTAAAATTTAGGGGTTCCACAGATGCCACTACTGACTGTTTTGTCATGACTACATGAAGATATAAATCTCTTGTTAGTTACAAAGGGAGACTCAGATTTGGGTTGTCATGGTTACCCCATAACAGTGTTGAGGAATTCCAGAGTCATAATTTGATTCCAAGAGGAAAGGGGGGGCAAGTGAACAACCATGAATGGATGAATGGGTAAAAGAGGTAAAGTGAAAGAGTCAGAGAAAAACCCAAAGAAGGAGAATGAAAGGAAGAAAGCAGCCTCCATCGGCATCATGCACAAATGTGTTTGGTTGAGTCATTGTAATCCATAGAAAAACAGTTCCTGAGGACAGAGGGCATGGAAAGTCATGAGAGCTGGGAAATGATGACTTCCCTCAAACGTCTGAGTCATACACAGTCATGTTCTAATTAGAGGTATATAACTACAGATGGAGATGTTTGAGAAGAGCTCTGTGTGTGTGTGTGTGTGCGTGTGTGTGTGTGTCTGTGTGTCTGTGTGTGTGTGTTAGTGTGTGTGTGTGTGTGTAGGTCTGTGTGCGTACATCCGTGGGTTTCCCGGATGGTGCAGAGTGGGAACCTATTTTTCATGTATGTTTTTAGTCTCTGGAGCTGAGTTAAGTATCATCACTACATTGTAGTACCATATGATGTGGTACCAAAGGCTGAGGAATATCTTCCTTTATCACACCTGGAGGGAATGAAGGAAGCAGCTTTGAACACAAATCTCAAACTTCACTGCTTTATAAATAAAGTGAGGAGAGTGAACACAGGTCCTTTGAGGCTGCTTTTTAACTAGATATTTTAGTTTGACAGCATAGTTTAAAACCACCATTTTAAATCAACACAAAATATTCTCTGCATAGGGTTTATACTACATCTAAATCTATGCAGATTGCAAGTCACATGGTGCTGCAACTACTCCCTATCAAAGAAATAGTTTCTGTGTAATATGAGTGAACTGTAAACTCTAATCGTGTTGACGTTGGAGACATGATTTTACTTTTACAGTATCCCATAGTCTGATATTATTGGTTCTGTGCTTTCTTCCATGTCATCCATGAAGTTTGTCTGTGAAAGGAGTATAAAGTGAACTTACAGCTTTGTTTTCTTTCTGCTGCGTTCTGAATTTGAGTGTTACATCATAGCCTGCATGAGTCAGTTTGGTCTGAGTGGAAACCAGTGAATGGAAACAGACTGGGAATTGGACACACATGGGCATACACGTACACACACATCCAGAAGGCTCTATAGCGAAATGTATGTAACTCCAGTAGTATTGGAAATCCATCAACTGGGCTGTTATGATGGGGGCACCAGTGAATGAGGGAGGGATGGTAGAGAGAGAGAGAGAGAGAGAGAGAGAGAGAGAGAGAGAGGTAGTGTGTGTTCATGCTGATGTAATGTGTGTGAATCCACGTGTTTGGCTTTCTGTGAATCTACTGTATGATGAATGTGATCAAACCTGTATTTTTACCTGTTATTGTCTTTGGAAAAAACACTGGCTGTAAAACTGTTAATGTGGACCTGTCATGAACACTGATGAAAAGTTTGTTTGGTGAAAAAGAGAGAGAAAAAGAGTGGATGGGGAAGAAGGGGATTGAAGTAAGGGTTGATGGATAGAAATATTGAACAAATCAAGTAATAATTGGACAAAGATTTGTGTACATAAATATCATCACTGTGTGTGTGTGCGTGTGTGTGTGCAGTAAATAGAACAGATCAAGAGAAGGTTTTGGTTCCTTTCATGTCTTTAGACGGGCAACATTATTAACAGGAACCTCTCTTCCTTTGCTACCTGTCCACTGAACCAGGACAGATAAATCAGGTCATTTCCTTTGATGTTGTGCAGTGACCTACCCCCAAATATATACTCTGCTATCAGAACAGAAGAGTAACTGTTTTACTTAGGGCAGGCAGCCCACTCTCCTGAAGCTCTTTATTAATCCGTCTGATAATATATGGTGCGGAGAGACAAGAAAATGAGAAGGGACAAAATGCCAGATCAGAGATGACTCAGCTGTGAGGATCAAGTACAGCTACAAATAGTGATTTTGAGCCACAGCAGCAGCCCACCTTTGACAGCCCAAATTAAAAGTATAAGAAACTGAAAACAAATGGAAGCTATTTATCTACTAACTACTTGTGTGCCAGATTACTCAGATAGATTGAGTGATTTGGGTGATTTGGTTTCCCTCACACGCCGACCCCCGACAATCCTGTTGAAATTAACTGCACCATATCGTAGTTTCAGTCCACTGCTAAGTCATGCTAAACTGGGCCAAAAAGTGCTAATCAGTGATGGGACCACCATGTGTTTTTAACATTTAACAAGTTTTAACCAGCTTTCACATTTTCCCATGCTGGGTGTGAATTAAAACACAAGCCAGGGCTTCCCTAAAATCCACCTACAGTATGTTGTAACCATGCAGTTAAGTCAAACAAAGTAAAAACTGTTTCTCATTGTTTTGCCTACATTTTGTATTTCCCAAAAAGTCCCCTCTTAAGCAACAAAAAATGATTCATTTTTGTGTTAGTTTCTTGTGCGTCCGCTGAGCTTGTCTTACAGTCCTGGTGAGTTGGCTTGGTTTGACGTATGCACCGTTTCCTACACATTTTGAAAAATACATACGGTATATGACCCGTGAATTTCCAAAAGCAATGCAAAGGGAAAAAAAACAACTTTCAGTATCACATCTGTGATTGATACACCAAGAAAATTGAGATCAAGAAGAAAAATGTAGAAAAGAATTTGCCAGCGGTCCACAGTCATACCCCACTCACCGATTCCACTGAAATCCACTTATGTTTGAATCCGTGTTGAACCAATTCATGGTGTGTTATTTTTGTTTTGCGGTATCTAAAGATGCTTTGAAGGAATGAATGATTTTTAATTGTCTGGATTATATGGAATTTACCCATCTAACGTCTAGATATGTTTCCTTTTAAAACTGTGTGTATGTCACTGTTTAATGACCAACACAAGACTGGATACAACAACAAGAAAAAATGGTTGAGTTGTTAAATTGAATCTAGCGGGGGGGAAACAAATGATTCACCTTTGTATCACACTGTGGAGACTCTGGATCACTTTCCCCACCATAGATGGACATAGTCTGCTGCTCTGGATGTTTGTGTGTGTGTGTGTACTTGGGCATGTGTGCGTGCCTTAAGCATTGCGACATTATCGCTTTGTTTTTTGAGTCAACATACTGTATGTCCACTGTAAAAAGACACTCATTGAAAACAAAACTCTGGTTTTGCCCACCAACTGTGGTTTATTCAAATTAACCAATAATAAAAAAAAGCTTCACATTGGTCATTGGCATAGTCGAAAATTTCATTGCTGCATTTTTTTGTCACATTTAACCCACAGGGGATTAACAAAATATTATTTCCCCCAGTGTGTAATTGTATGGGCTTGAAATAGACTATAACAACACAACAGTGGCTGTACAAACAGACCCACTGACCTGCTCCATGGTTTCGTTTCCATCTGAGTCAGATATACTGGAACATGCTTTCAAAGAAAAATAATAAATAAGAGGAAAGAACCTCAGAAAACTCTCTGACAGTACTGGCACAGGTTGCTGTGACAAATAATTTAGTTTTGAGATGTCTTTGTAGAGGATCCTACAAATGTCAGGATTTTTTTTTGCTTTACGTTGAATCTCACATCACCCATGTTGCACTACATAACCTCACATTACGACATTGCCTCATGACACCTGACATTGTGTATTACTAATTATACTTTAGCGGACCAAATTATCTTTGACTATATGGTGCCATGCTGAAGACGAAAGGACTGAAGCAAGTAGAGCAGACACACTTTCTCAGACTAGACGAACACATGCTGCAACAGCTATTAATTATATAATGCTCAGTGGTATTTTCAGGAAAGAATTTTCTTTCTCTCTCATATCCCAGTTCTATCTTTTCCAGGCCAGATTCCCAGGCTTGCTCACATGGTTTCTCACATTAACTTTTTTTCATGATTTTTCCTATTTAGCACGTGCACATTTTGGCAATCATCAGTTCTTCATGTTGACACAAATGCAAATAATGATAATTGTTTTTATTATGATTTTCATTTTATCATTGTGTATTTAAATTGATTTATAAACTCTCTCAACTCTCTCCCAACACCAGTGTAGCCTGCAAATATATCATATACTCATGGTGTATTGTTAGAAGTTCTCGATGGGAAGGGGTGCAGCCAAATGCACAGTGTGTCCAGCTCCAGCTGAGATGCACATCTGGAATCTGATGCATCGGTTATGTGTTCCAACTTGTGCAGTTTTTGATGGAAAATGCCACCAAGGCCAACCACAACATTATACGCACTTACAATCTGCCGTGCAGCCTGACAGGAGAACTGCAGTGACTTTTGGGTACTGAGGTACTGGAAATGTGTCCAAGTTGTCTGGCAGAGTATAAGGTTCTTCTGTCTGTACTACCCTCTCAAGCATCTGTTTTCCTCCCTTTTCTCCTCGAAGATTTCCGTCATCTTGTCCTCCTTCGTCTCTCTCTCATTTTTTTTTGCTTACTTCAAGTTTTATCACCTTTCACACTTCCTCTTATTGTCTTTCTCCTTCTTCTTTAACCACTGTCCCCACCCTTGTTTTTATCCATCCATCTTTTTGTCTCAACAATTGTCTCTTCCTCTTCTTGTCTTTAATCAGTTTCTTCCTCCTCCCTGTCCGGATGACCCGGGTTGATCTGAGAGCGTCAATGTTTTCATTCATGCTTTAGCTGAAACCTCTAATCACTCTATCTGCCCTACAGTCACTATAAAAAAAAATGCTCTGTATGGATGTCTATATGTGTTTTTACATATGCGTTTGTGTATGGGGGTGTGGGTTTGTTTGTATGTGTGTGTGTGTATGTGTCTACTGTAACTCTGTATGAAAGTCTATGTGTCATACCCAGTGAGAGAACATCACGGTAACATAGGGTTGTAGTCTAGTCCTGAAAGAAAGTGACAGAAAGTGTGTACGTATATGTGCGTTTGTGTGTGCGATGACGTGAATTTATGTACCTCTCTGTGTCTGTTTCGGTATTCTGTAAGTGTACAATATGAATTTGTCTATTAGCTTGTGTGTGTGTGTGTGTGTGTGTGTGTGTGTGTGTGTGTGTGATCTAGGAAACCCATCACTTCACGAGGTAGCCATTAGCCAGTACAGATAAACACTTAATTAGCCTTCAGCTGGGGTTGCTAGGCAGAAAACAGACTGCTCCTTTGAGAGTTTCCTCATATCAAAGAGAAACAGATGCAACCCTAATTTGTCACGTTTTATCTCCCTTCTCCCTTTTAATCTACTTGTCTCCTCCCCTTCGCTCTGGATTTCTCTCTCTTGCTGTCTCTCTCTTCCCCTTTCTCCTGTTTCTTTCTGTGGCTTCATCATTTCATCTATAAACAAACAAAGACAAACTGCTTCCGCAGCCCAGACATTATGATAATTGAAACCTAATCTGAAAGTGATATCCACTGTAATGAGTCATACAAACACACCAAAGTTAATGAATGAATTCCATTAAAGGTTTTACTTTTTACTATTCTGGCGTTAATGGAAATGGACCACATCTTGCTGTGTTTATGTAAGAGGAGCTGCAGGACTTTCACCTGGATGGAAAATGTTAGGACATAAGAACCATCTAACAGAACCAGATTGAATGTTTAATCTTTAATCTAATGCTTTAATGTGTTGTCTGAGGATACACATTGGCAGGCATTATCAGTGCTGCGTGTCTCTGTATATCATGTGACTGTGATAAAATGCTGTTGTTGGGTAAAAAAAAAAAAGTAATCTTTACTATCAAAGTTACCAGGTTTCAACCAAGCAGATGTGAGCACACATGCACAGACAGTTGCAGTAAATGGAACCGCCCCTAATGAGCATAATTGCATTGCACTGACCTCAAATCATCACAGGACTCAATTTTCAGATAGAGATACAAAAAAGAAATGAGATGAACCAAGCAAGCAAAGGAAAAAGACATGGAGCACTGTAGTACAGCTCAACTTCGTAACTCTTCTAAGAAAGCAGAGGGCAAAAGAAAAGAGCATGAGACAGAGCTTGGATTTCTCCCCTTTGTCATGGGGCAGGAAGTGTGCCAGACTAGCCCTCTATCCACAATCTGTATATCAAGACTCTGTCGTCCTCCTTCTCCTCCTCCCCCATTACCCGTCTTTTACGTTGTTCACCTCCTCCTCTCTGTTCTTCTTTTTCAGACATCTATCTTGTCCTTAGCTACTTCCTCTCCTCTCACCTCCTCTCCCCCCTCCTCCTCTGTCTCTTCTCTAATTTCACCCTCCGCCCTTATCATCCTTTTAGACAGAGATATGGTCTCAGTCAAGTAAAGCCTGCAAATTTTCCTTGTGTTGAGGAATATTCTGTTTTCCAAGAAAGCATTTACAGAGTGCAATATGAAGATTTGGATATCACCAGTGAATGTCATATTTCGTAGGAGATGCCAGAAGGAAAAGACAACGTCCTGATCTCCATGGGGAAAATAATTATTAAGTTTCTGTCTGTAATTAAGCAAAGCATCTAGAAGAAAACTCTACCTCCAGGCCTGTGTTATACTGCTAATCCTGGCTAAGTTCAAACAGCTTTGATCATCTAACAAATTAAAGACGATACAAAGAAAAGATGAAAAGAAACAAATTTGCAGCAGTTGTCAAGTTTGCAGTTGAATTTTTAATAATACAGATTCAACTAGCAAGGTATGATTTACTGTTTAGTTGTGGATCCATGACCTTTGAACTACTCATTAATCACAGTGATGTAGGAATTTAGTATGTTCATTCTACTTTCAGTTACACATGTAAAGCGAAGCTCCCCTTAGTTTCAGTCCAACATGATGTCAACGAAAATGTGAGCGGCCTGGAGCCAGCCATGGTTCACTTATGATGCTAAAGGCTTTGTGAATCATAGCCAGAAATAACAAAACCAAAGACTCCCTCGCTGTGTTTTCTTAAAAACTCCGATCCCACTGTGGGTCGTTAGAGGGGGTTTTCATATATGTAAGTCTTGTATCAGCACAGACTTGAGTTCACACAGAGAGGAGAGTAGGCGTTAGGCATACAGACATGAGGAGAGGGAGGATAGGAAAAGAGAGAGAAAGTGATGGAATTTAAAAATAATAATGAAACAAAAAATTATTTGCAGACAGTTGAGAGGTAAAAGGGGCTTTCAGATGACTCAAAATGCTTTTACTCGCCATCGTTCCTAACCAAACACCCACACACACACACTTCTTCAAATAATGCAATTTCTGAATTTCAGGAAGAAAAATAAGAAAACAGTTCAAAGCAAAGTGTCGTTCTGAAATCATGCAGCTGGCTTTAAAAGAAAATATAAAAAATACTAAATTGTTAGTTTGCAAAAAGTAGACAAACATTAACTTTCAGCTCAAGGCAGATTTGGATTTGGAACACTGAAATTAGCCGTCATGAGGTTTCACATGATAGCAGCATGGGTTCCCTTAGGATTGTAGGATACGTTGGTCAAAAAAAAGTCTGAAGTGCATGAGCGCCCTGTAGAAATTTGTTTCCATCTGCATCTGTTCATCACTTGTTCTCCTCACGGGCTTCTAGGTGTGGTCTCAGTATCTCTCCCTCTCTGCCTTTATGTTGAAGCAGCTGACTCTGCTTTCCTCTTTGCCCTCCATGCTCTCTTCTGCTTAACCACTGCTGTGCTCACGCTCTATCATTTAACCATACCGCACTGGGAAAAGCCTCCCTTTTGATGGGCCTACCTCTGCTGTGTGTGTGTGTGTGTGTGTCTAATGTGTTCTTCCCAGAGGGAAGGGAGGAGCGCTCAAAGTTTTTGTAGTGAGATAGGATGCTAAGCCAACTGTAAGGCATGCAAAGAAACAAGCATATGTACAAGAACATGTACACTCACACACACACACGCACACACAAGCCTTCAAATGAAAACAAAAAAAGAAAAACGGAAAATTCCGCTGCCGCATTCAGCTCAGTTGAAGTTGTCATATCAACAATCAGTTTTATTTACTTAAATCTGACATTACTTACTGGTAGCCACGGCACTTGAGCTACATACAGTATGTGCATGGAAAGAAGTATTAAAGTGCTATTTTGGTTCCTAATCTTGAAGATTGAGTTTCCACTTTTATTTCTACTATTGATATGCAGTTGAGTTATTATTACCAGCCTTTCTGGTGCATTGACTTTTGGCTTTACATTCAGGTTAAGTGGTTTACATTCTGCATAAACTCAAGTGATGGCTACAGCTACAAAAGTGAGATCAAAGAGTACTGAACCAGAATTATTCTTTAACAAAATGCAGATGCAGGCAGGGTGTATAGACATAAACATAGGAACACAGTCAGATAAGGAGGCAGGCAGGCAGCTACACATACGAGGCTTTCTCCCTCATTTGACCTCTGTGAGCGAATGGCAGCTGTTTTTCAATGAGCTCATATTGGTGGAAGCCCAGTATTTGTCATGTCTGTCTGTGTGTGTGTGTATGTGTGTGTGTGTGTGTAGACCTACCAGAGTGGATTTCTGGGCGGTGAGTCACAGAAAGTGGAGATTGCAGAGTCAGGCACATACATATCCCAGTGTCCCTGAGCAAAAATACACCCCCTACCTATACACACACACACACAAAGACACAGACTCAGGCCAAAAATCCCCTCAGTAGCAGATGTCTGACAGAAGGTGTGTACATAGGTTTGAGTGAGTGTGAGTGTGTGTCTGTCTGTGTCTATGCTACTTCTTTTACAGTCAGAGTGAGTCCCCTCTGAGAGGATTTAGGTAAACTACCGAGGTATCTACAGGTGGAAGAAATATTTCACTTATAATTGTTAATGATGAAAATGTCAGATTATATGTTTTGTACTCTGTAGTACTGCTTTTGTAGAGAGACTGTAGGCAACTAGATCCTGACAGATTTTCACTCCCTTATCATCCAATTTCAAACATAAAATCCCAACAACATTTTGAGAAAAATACTAATCATGAAATCAATAATAATAATAATACCAACAGACAGTCATTAACAACAGTCATTAACAACAGTACAAGATAACTTTCCTCAGAAGTATGTAGTAAGTTGCACACTGAAAGACAAAAGAAATGATCGAGGGATAGAAAGATGACGGGACCTTTGATCAGACATCATGACTGATGAATCATCCTGGTGCTTGGCAGCTTTGAGCTGACTGTAGGCGCATCCAGGTTCACCAGAGATATTCATCTAAATCAAGTTGAGACTTCACTGCAGTGACTGAGCAGATAACAGCGCGTCTACAATTGCCAGTAACCAGTCGGTAGCATAGCTACAGAACTCATAAAAATGAAAATACTGAAGGTCTCTACAAGTTTTAGACAACCCAGTGTCCGTTTTCTGTAACAAAATGAGCCTTTAGCTTGTCTCACAATTTATTACATGATTTCACTGCTGTTAGCAATGACCGCAGACAGTGCTGTGAGTGGACAGACAGCTGGAAAGTCCGTTTGGTGTATTTACAATAACATCTTCAGCTAAAGGGGGCAATGTCCGTCATGAGAACCAACAGAAGAATGAGGAGGCATGTGTGTGTTTTTGACTGTGTCTGTGCACAATTGACAAAAGAAGATACACAAACTTGCTTTCTGTGCAAATTAAGACAGTGATATTTGGTGCTATGCAGGTACCATGGTGTGTAGCCATTAGTTACTCCCCTTTGCCATATATCTCCTTTGTTGTTGTGAGTCACACTGTTGTACTGTGTGACATGTTCCTATGTTACAATGAGCACTAGCTCTTTGGTTTATTTTGAGCCAGTCCCACAACTACTTCTTTGCTGTACATACTGGAGAACCAAGTGTGTATGATCCAGCACTGAAAATAGTTACTGAGAAATGTTCCATTTTCCCGTTTGCTTAAAAAAACTACAGTGCTCGGCTGTTTGATCAGGCAATTGATCAGTCTTCAGTAAAAATTAAAGGTTATGTGTTTTTGAAGATTTCCAACATCAAAAACACATAACAGGAGGAACAAAAGAATAAAAATACCAAAATTTTCAAAATCAATATACTGACATATTCTCAGAGCATTTGTTGACAACGAGAAAAATAAAGGATAATGCCAGTCTTTAGGGAAATGTTAAATTTTATAATTTTTTTTCATCATATGTTGTCATTATGCTCAGCTTTCATGCCAGTAGTTAACAGCAGTGACATGTGACAAAAGTTGAACCCAGTTGTTCATGTTTTACTGTACTTTATTCCCTAATTCATTCAAGGTCCATTCAACTTGTGTAATTCAATACATCATAATTTTAAAAGAAAATACTTGGATGGAAACTCAGCCAAAGCGACAGACATAGAACATGATGTCACTGCTCTGGTCTGACCAGTCCTGTGGTAGATAGAATCATGGAATCAGAATTAGAATTCTATTAGTATTCCAGAACTGTTTCTATTTCTAACGAAGGGATCCTCCCTGCTTCGATTGACCTCCCAGCTGTGGCACCTACGTTTTCATGTGCTATTGCATACACACACACACACACACACGTCTGGTGGAGATGTCTTAAACGCCGGCCTCTGACAGACTATTTTACGGTTTGAACACCTTGTGTTTATGCTGTGCATTACGTGTGTGTGTCCTTGTGTCTATGGATTCCTGTTTGTTTGTCTTTGTACGCCACTATCTCTGTAAACAAAACCAGAGCCGCTCTTCCATCTGCACCATCATTGCATGACATCATTCGCCATCAGAGCGTCTGTTACAGCAGAGGGAGGGTCTTCTCTTCTTTTGTCTGTATGGATGCAGACTGTGTGCCCTCAGTACAACGTGCTGACCCAGCCTCTGATTCATGTCAAAGGAATCGTGAACACGAGTGGGTTTGAGCTGCTTGGCTGCTTTGTGGTGATGGCTCCAAGTCAGGTAGTGTGAGTGAACGTCGGACGAGTGTTGACAGAAAACCCAGCCAGGTGATCAAAACTGGGGGTATGATTCACTGTCTGACTTTGCCTTGGAAAGAGCAGAGAGGGGGAGATGATGATGACAAAAAGAATCTGTGAGACAGCTCTTTAGTCACTGCATGTTTTTTTTTTTTTTTTGTAGTTTTTCACCTCCTCCAGCAACACAGTCTACCAGAATTCTTTGTTGGAGATTTTAGCAATGTTTGTTTTTTGGTCTGGAGCCTTCAAGATAATAGCTAGAGCAATATATCTTAATATGAATGTATGCAGTGGTTTCCATACACTACATCATGGTTTTTAGCTGCCATTAGACCAGCCATTCCCAATCACTTTTGTAACAGCAATAGTTCATTTAGTAAATGCACTTGTGGACATCAAGGGAAAATGAAAAATATATACACACAAGAAGATGAACACATCCACAAATGTGGAAGTGAGTTTTTGGCAGGTTAGGGGGCAGGGCAGCCTCAACAGCTGTGTGAGATGACTCAAACATCCAAAACCACATCAGTGAATGCTGTAACCCACACACACACACACACACACACACACACATATATATATTCTACATATACACACAGCTGCATATGGATGTATCTTTAACTGCCATGTTAATGCTCATTATTGGTTCAAATAACAGTACTTGGCTTGTTAAAATGTGCTGTACTTACAAAGTCCTATTATCAGCTGCTGACCCACTGTGTAGTGATCTTCCTGTGACCTTCTGAGTCCTGAAGCCTAGAACCAGTACAGTTATAGGAATGACAATTACAGTAACAATACACACTCTTAAATTGAGGGGAATCACATTTATCTCCTTTAATCATGTTCAATTTAAGGGAAATAAATCAGGATATTTCAAGAGCATTAGTGGACTTGTGTAATTACTGATCCACCACTGATGACCACAGACATGCTGTAGAACACACCCTGCACTGTAGAACACACCCAAAGGCTTGTGCAAGCCATCTGTGATGTGATGTGTGTAAGTTGTATGTGTATGTTGTGTGTGTGTGTGTGTGTATACACATATGCATGTGCATTATTTTATTTTGCCTCAACTAAGAAACTAAGAATGACAGCTATGTCCAGAACAACATGCTTTCCATGACTGTGGTATCAGTGAAACACTTCATCCTTATATGTTATAGTGCGCATGCAATGTTTCAGTTTTTCAGATCCACCTTCAGTAGTGAGTAATGGAGTCCAGCTACAGGGGTTGTTGACCTCTGTGTGGGAGAATTCCCCTCATGATTTTCCCTTGTGGTTTTCCACTGGGGAAAATGCTTTCTGTCTTAGGTTTACATGCTCCCATTAGGCCATATCACAGATATTAATTTACTCTGCTGTGCTGAGGACACTCAGCTCTGTGCCCCAGTTAAAAATGACCTCTCAGGTGACAGTATGACATCACGTGTCTCTTTTCCAAAATTCAACATAAGAGACCAGATCGTTCACATCCTTGCCCCTCCTATCCTTTGGCCATCGGTCAAATTCAGAATTTATTGATTATAATTACCAGCCACAACAGCAGCTAGTATTGTTTTCACCTTCTGTCTGAGTCTGTGTGTGTCATCATGGCAAAATGTGGTCCTGGAGGCACCGACTAAAGCAGAAACTACCACAGAAGTGGTTTTGAGTAATTCGTCAGGTGTCCACAGTCTGTCTGTGGAGAGATTTTGTCACTGCAATAACGTCACAACTGCCCATGATGACAAAACTTCACAGGTGGGTAGTTGAGTTGTAAATGAAGCAAAATATATCAAGTCATTATTATTATTATTATTATTATTATTATTATTATTATTGTTATTGTTATTATTATTATTATTATTATTATTATTATTATTATTATTATTATTATTATTATTATTATTATTATGCATAGAAGCATGAATTAACTGACATTGCAAAAATGTTGCAAAATTGTGTTTTATAATTTAATTGGGTTCATTATTTTGCAATTAAGATGACACAGAGGGCATAAAACCTACTCCTGCTTTCTCTTACTGACAGTATTAAAATTTCATTTGGTGGGTTTGACTTGAAAGCGACATAATAATGCTGCCTTTCCTGAGCAGACTATTGACCTTCTGCTGGGAGCCACAGAGGTCAGGACACCATAGGCTGGTTTATTTGTTCAGTTCTCTAAGCATCCATTGCAAATTACTGAGTGTGTGTGTTTATGTGCATGGGTGTAACACTGCTGTCAACACTGTCTTATCATAAATGAATCTCTGAGATAAACAGTGCAGACTTTGAAAGGGGCTGAAGCTGGACATTTGTGAATGCATATTGTCTAGTATCCCTTTACTATCCAACAGGACAAACCTAATGCATAGAGGTATGTAAGTGTAAGTGTTTTTCCACTATGCATAAATCATCTCACCAAAGCATCTTTCAGGTGTCTTAAAAGTCTTAATTTTCATCATTTGATGGCAAAGGTGATACTGACTTTGTGTTAAAGCGTAATATTCCATCTATCTGAAAGTCACAAACCGTCTCATCTCTCGGACAAAACCAAAATGACACAATCTGTAAAGTTTACTTTGTCCACAGCAAAAACCTTTAATTTAAAATTTCTGTCTGAGCACATTAATCTGAGGCCATACTTGCATCTTTTTGAGGCTGTATTTAGGTTACAGCAGCACTTTTAGCAAAATACTAATGGCAGCATGCTAACATGTTCACATTAACAACTCTTAAACTTTCAGTTATCTTATTATCTTAGTTTAGTATCTTGGCATGCTAAAGTTTGCTAATTACCACTGAACACAAAGTAGATCTAAGGCTGATGGAAGCATCATTAGTTTTGTAAATATGTATATGTATAAGTATTCAACAAAGTAAAAATTTGACCTGATGATGGAACTGGAGGAAAAGTTGCAAACAAAAAAATGTCTGTACCAGACTTCAGGGCAATTCATCCAACAGAGAGAAATTTCACAGTGAAACAAAAAGATGTCTTTTTTGTGCTAGAGGTAAAGTCAGAGGAGCTCCTATGTCCAAGGATAAATCCTTTCATGACCGTGAATTTTTGTTCAAAATTTTATGCCGATCTATGCAATGTTTTTTTTAATTATTATTATTATTATTTATATTTCAGTTAGGATCAAAGTGGTGGGCCAACAGACCAACACTGCCATCCCAGGGGCCCCACTGCTAGCATAACTCAAACTGCGTTTTACTGAAATGTTGGGTTAATTGTATTTCATGAAGTCATACTCCTCATGTCAAAGTACAGACATCTCAACAGTAAAGATTTGGCCTTATGATCACTGATGAGAGGTTCCTGTTTGTACAAACTTAAGTAAGTGTTAATTGAACATACAGACAAACAACTGATTAAACCTATGTTTAGTCACCAGAAGGATGAGTAGAAATAAGTATCAAGTCGCTGTTACCCATGTTTATTGGATGTGTGTTAATCCAGTCAGTGGATTTATACTGTTGGTTGCTTTACTCAACTGCATAGCCTCCAAATCCAAATGGCACTCTATAGTTCATCATTACAGAGTTCAACATTTGTCTACTGTAAGTAAACCATTCGTCACTGTGGCAAAGTGCTTTGTATGTAGACATAAACATAGAGGTCCTGACCTCATGAGTCATAGGTCCCCATTATAAACTGCCTGACATGCTAGATTTCAATGAGGCACAGCACACACCCAGAACCAGCATTTATTAGCTCACACACATAAAGGAGAGAGAGAAACACCAAAGAGACATGGAGGAAACGATGTGATGAAAGAAGGCTGAGAAAGAAATGCACAGGAAAAGAGTCTGTGGACATAAAGAAACAAACAGAATCTAATATGATATCCTCAACCCACACCTTTCTTTAATGAATAAACAAATAAAATACAGCATGTTAATCAATCAGCTTTAGATGTGCTGGTAGACAGATTTTGTTAGTTTGGACAGAGCTGTTTCTGTCTCTTTCCAGTCTTTGAGCCTCTCCCAGCTGTAGCTTTGTATTTAATGAGCAGATATTGTATAAGAGAGAGAGATCCTCTCATCTAGCTCAATGATTCCTTTAATTGCTTTAAATTTAATGAAAACACAGTAGTTCAAGCTAAAACATATAAAAACTAAAGATGGAAAGAAGGAATAAAGATGGCCAGACCGTGAATTCCCAAAGCTATGACTAGAAACCACAGCTTACCAGTTACACTACATGTGCATCTGTGGACAACACCCCTGTGGAGCCTCTCAGAAAATATTTGACCATAAACAGGAATCACAGTCTGAATGACCATCGTCTCTGTGAGTGCGTGTGACCATAATGCGTTGTACGCCTTGACCACTGACAGGCGTTTGGCAGATGTTGTCTTACACACACACACTCATTTTCTACTTCTATCTTTGTGAGGACACTCATTGATATAATACATTACCAAGCCCCATCCCTTACTCTAACCCTAACCTAATTCTTACCGGAACCTTGAAAGCCTTAGAAGTCTTAACCCTCAAACAGCCATTTAAAGTTGTGGGGTCCAGAATTTTGTTCCAGAATGTGACAGTCCAGACTTTTTTTTTTTTCTACTTTTTGTTCTCCAACATCATACACAGTCACCCTTTTATTTCTTCCCTCTTTCATGTCACATTTAAGTTCAATAATAATAATATACGAATATTGATCATTGTCTCCTTTACTCTCTCTGGGATAATATTTCAGTGAAAGTCTGAAGAGTGATGTCAGCATTACACGATCTAACAGACAGACACACACACACACAGTGATATAATGAGAAAAAGGTGCAAGCAGCACAATGACTTTCAGTGCTGCCAGATTATTGGCCCCGTTCCTCATGCTGCTCCCCTCCCCCAACATTCCCCCTCTTTTAGGTCCACATCTGTTTCCTTAACTTGGGAAGGGGCCTCGGTGAGAACAATATCTGGGTCAGAGTAAACTCTCTCTTTGCGTGTGCATGTGTGCACACAGGCATGAATGTGTGTATGGCATACCGCAGTCATCAGCTGCATGATAACTGTCTCACACTCTTTGAACCTGAAGATAGTGCAGTGGCCCATTTGGGTGTGTGCTGCCCAGCGTGTATACAGTACAGCCCTAAAATTATTCGAAAAGTGGTTTTGAGTGAAAGCCAGGATGAGACATTACCATCTGCATCCTGCACAAATTCTGAATCTCTGCCCAAAAAATGCAGAAAAGGAAGTTTAATTTCCCATTGAGAGAATGCATTACATACATTGTGCACCTCATTCTCATACTCGATTTTATTCTTTTTGAAAATTTCAATTGTACACACGGCTACTATACAGCTGCATTCCAGTCTGTCTTAAATGTCACTGAATAACTTCATTCTTCAACATTCCACATTATTGTTTGAGGAACAGCTGCTGAATATTTGTTTTCCTCCTCAGGATAAAACAACTTTGAGTTTAATAGAGCGAAAAACTTTCAGCCATCTGTGAGATAGAAGCTTCAGTATTTATTTTTTTTTTTCAGTTTAACCCACTGAAACTTAACTGTATGCTGCCACCATTTGGACAAAACTTCCAATACAACATCAAATTGAATGAATGAAACTGACCGAGCACCTCAGCTGCTGGACTGAGCAAATATACTTTATTAGTGACAAGGTGAGCAAGAAACAACCCAATATCACACACACACACACACACACACACACACACACACACACACACACACACACACACACACAAAACAATTTGTCATTATCAGTGTCATCAGTTAATAATAATTGTGTTAAATGGATTAGCTCATATTTAACATAGACAGCAAAAACATCTTTGTATCTTTATTGAATTGGATGTCCATGCACCTACAATATCTGATTAAAAAACAACTAAAACAAACATAAAAAACATGTTTTAACCAGTTTCTCCGCCTGTAACACTGTTTATTAATTGTCTGATTCTACACAGAGTTGCAACCTGTATTGCTTCAACAGTGTATTAGTGTAACAGAAATGTTTGCAGGTTATGTGTGTAATGAATTATAAGTTTACTTGTGCAGCATCTCTCAGCATTTGAAACGTTTTTCTTTACCCTCCCTCTCAGCTGTTATGTCCTCTTCTTTCTGTCACTGTCTGTCCATGTTATTTCTTGGGATACTTTTCTTTGGCTATTCTGACAAAGTCCTCAGCACTGTCCAGGGACAGCAGGCAGTCCTGAGAGAAAGATAGAGGCAGATTAGGAATGTGAAAAGAATGAAATAGGTGAGGTTGGAAGGTTGGAAGATTCAGATGGAGGAATACAGACATAACAGCAATGGTGAGGGGAGATAAAGAAGAAGACAAGATTGAAGAGAAAAAAGAGTAAAAGAGGAGATAAAAGGCAGTGTGTTTTTGTGGTTGTGTGTGTGTGTGTGTGTGTACCATGACATAGAGGTATCTGTTCTGGGGCGCTGTCCCAGGAGGGAACAGCGAGGTGTGGTCCAGCAGCTGTTTCAACAGTTCGTTGGCTCTGTTGCGATGTTCCTGGTCTCGACTGAACTGGCTCTGTCTGTTTACACACAGCAAAGCATCCACCTCACACTGATACCCTGCAGAGAGACAGACATGGAGAGTCAAAAGAACAGAAGCATTTGAGAAGGAAATATGACACAGACAATAGAGCTGAACAGAGAATAGTAAAGTGAATGAAGCGGACATGAAGTTAAGCGTCTCACCTAGCTGCAACAAGATTTTCTTCCATCGAGATCTGACCTCTCGCCTTGCATAGCGCAAAGTGTGTATGTCATAATTCAGCTTCTCCCATTCCTACAGGTAAACACACAAATATAAATATATCATGTACAAAACTTACGTAGAAAGTCGTGGACATAGAGCTGAGTGACAAGGCTTGTTTGGGGAAGGAAGGGTGGAGGGTGAATTGTTGATAACCATGCCAACATGCAGCACAAAACACTGTTTACAGCCATGCTGGCAGTTGAGACAGCACTTGTGCACAATGATGCTTCAAAGAAAATGCTAATTTTGTGCTGATGGTGGTGTTCTCACGTTGACGCTAAAGAAAAAGCCAAGGATCACCAAACCCACTGGGATTCATGCTCTGAGTAGCATGAATATCTCTACAAAATTTCACAGCAATCCATCTAATAGCTGTTGAGATATTTCAGTCAAAGTATGGACCCACCAACCAACATTACCACCCCTAGAGCCATAACACCAGCATGGCTAGAAACCCAGCAGACATCAACTAAACAATTTCAGCTGTTGTGAGACTAAATATTTGGTTAAATATACCTGATTTCATCTGTTGTTCAAAGACCTTCAAGCCACAGTCTTGCCACACAGGCATTTTTTCTTATCATGCCAGATTCGACCTCTTCTGAGGACTGTGTGGGCATGTACAGACCATGTTTCATTAACATCTCTGTGATCCTGTTTTAGTTTTGTCGCCCAACTTGACCTGAGCAACGGTCTAATCAGCTAAAATAAGTGAAAACATCTGCAGACGGGTAATGTTTGAAATAGATTTTCCTACTGAACAAGAAAGACATTCTGAACTGTCACTGTAAACGATACAAGAGTACAACTTCACAAGAGTTTACAAACTGGCATGTCCTGCTTTCTTTACTGGGCTAGTTTTTTATCCCTAGTGCTTAGTTGCTTTTTAATGTAGCAAATCCATTCTGAGTTTGTTTGGCCCAATATTAAAAACAGTCTCACAACATGACGGTGGAATGGTTCAGTGAATATCCACTTCGAATGTCCAGCCAGGGCTCTTGGCCCAAGGAATTCGTTTATTCACACAATGTGCCCACTGTGTCCTGCAGCCAGCTATTCTCGACGTGAAGACTGTCACATGCTCATCAAATTCAGACTCTCTGTTTAGAGACTGAAATGCCCCAGTTTCACTGAACTAATCCTGATATAAAGGAGGAAAAGGTCTCTGAGTGATGTTCCAATATGTTCCCTATTCAGAAAAATGGATCCTAAAATTTGACCCCCTCCAAAAAGTATATTCATATACATACCTATTTTAGCTGGTTATTTTGGACACACACACACACAGTTGCTGTCTAAGTCATTCTCTAATGAGCAACCTACAGTACGTTTCTGTGTGAGAAGTATTAGGCCAGTGATTGAGTAAGTAAATAAAATAAGTCTCCTCTTTGTTGACTGTGTGTATGTGTGTATGTGTGTGTGTGTGGGTGTGTGTGTGGGGGGGGGGGGGGTTGTGTGACAAAAAACAGACTAAAACTTCACTACACTGACCTGGGTGGCTACCTGTAAACAATTTTGAAATTTAAGCACAGCTACCCTGACATCCTGTTTGTCATGATGCCCTGGAAAAAGACATGTCAGACATCATGTGGAGCTTTTCTAAATGATGCATCTGACATACACACAAACAACATAGTGTATCTGTGGAACTCTTTAAACATCAATTTGAAGTAAATATTTAAGCAGACCTCTGACTCACTTTACGATTCTGGCAGAACCGAGACACTTCCCACCACTGTAATAGTTCTGATATAAAGTAATTTTAGAATCTAGGTTAAGTTAATTTACTAATGTGAGTCAACATGAAAGTGAGTCAAAGGCTTCTTTGAGAGCCACCTCTGTATGACTTCTCCACTTACTAGATAAATACATTAGAGAGCTGCGATGGGACAGATAAGGAAGAGAGAATTGCTGTTTTACTCAATTACAGTGCGCCTCCCAGTTCTAGTACAAGTGTGGATTTTCTAAAAGCCTGTACACATAGAGAAATACAGTAAATATTTGTCCATATGTTAATGTCAGCCTTGCACAAAATAATTTATGGATTCACTGTGACCCAGTCAGTGGATGATTATCAGAAGGAACAGTGACTTTTTTACACAGTTGAAAAAAAATGGTTTTCAAGTGTACATTTTGGGCTTTTTCTGCATTTTCAGCATCTTGTCATTATATTGTGTTCAATTGTGTATGTATTAAGATTCAAGTGGTGACTTATATTCTATACTAACTGTAAAACTCCACCCAAACAATAAAACCACACTTATTTTCAACAGAATTCAACATTCATCTAGAGAGGCATTATTAAAAATAACCTGGAAGAAAACATGAATGACTTTAGTCCCGTTTAGGGTGGTGGTGCACTTCAGCCTCTTGTGGCCAAAATGAGTATTACCGAAACATACACCTGGAGGAATAATGACAATTTTTTTCACTTGCCTCTTGTCGGGGCTTTGGCTGGTGATTTTGTTTTTAAAAATATCCTCTCGCCTTTCAGGGCTTCCATATTCAGCTGTGGTGAATTACATGAAAATTTTATTACTTTACAGAGCGTATCCTGTGTCCTACCAAGATTTGATTCTGTCCCCTGGAATGTATTGCATACTAAGGAGAAGAAGTTTAATTTTTAGGGATTTTCAGTGATAAAAATGTCATAAAGGCCTGATTTTTGTCGTTTGGAAAGGACTTGAAAAGTCACACAACAGCACAGCTTGTCTCACCTCTGTAGCCTTGTCAGCCTGGTCTCTCATGTTGATAAAAGCCTGTAACTCTCTGTCCGATCCTCGCCTGATGGGAGGGTCACAGTGTCTGTTTGTGCTGGCCCATGGATCAGCAGTACTCCTCTGGCTCTGCTTGCTGTTCCATGGGCCCCATTTTGAAGGCTGTGGCCCAAAAAGGCTCTCTTCTTCTGTGTCAGTGTCGCTGGACTCACTGGATAGTAGCTCTGGTTGTCTGGAAGCTGTGGTAGTGCGCATACTGTAGAGAAAGACAGAAAAGGATTTGATTGTTGTGTTAGGTTCAAGTACATTAAAACAAATTAAGATTAAAGTCAGAACTTTGGGTTTGTCTGTCACTGTGTCTGTCAGGTGTTTGTCTCACCGCAAAATGGCACTCTTCTCCTCTCTGTTGTGTTTCAGATAGTAGCGACAGCAGCAGATGGTAAATTTAGCACCCATTGGTCCTTTCAAAATGTCCTCAACAAGGGATATCTGTCCTTCCTGATATAATACCACTAACAGTCACACCTCCGGCAGGTTTCTTCCAGAATCCTCAGGAAACCTGAATATTTCCAACCTGACAAGTCCTCATGTGCAAACGTCCAACAGTGCAAATCCAGGCAATGTTCTAACTTGCTATGCACATCCCCCTTTCTCTGTGCCTACCCTGGCCTGAATGTGGCTGTCAATTACATTATCCACGTGAGTCCAAACAGGGGACAACAACAACAACAACAGCACACACACGGTGGCTGAGAGATGAATGGCACATTTATTCAGCAGCTCCTGATAGTGTGGAATGCAGTGCCACAGGCATACATTTCAAGCTCTAATGGTGTTAAACACAAACTCACTGCTCAGTTTGTACTTGGGTTTGTAATTAGTTCAGTGTTTGGGTTCATGTTTGCAGGGGGAGAAGCATAATGAGTGTTTGGGTAAAATAAACACACATAAAGAAGCAGGCAGAAGGCCTACTACTGTACCTTGTGATATCACTTGTTATATAATTTTACTGACACTTCATAAATGTTAATATATAACTGATTTATAATTATTTCTCTCACAGTCCCTCATAGCTGACATGTATTTACCTCTGTGCTGGACTGTAAAGAGAGCTGGTAGTGCCCTTTTGTCAACACAGCAACAAAGTCAGCCGTCTGAATAAAATTTACTGCTGCCTCTGGAAGTGACAGCAGTGTCAGAGCAGCAGGAGCAGGCGCAACAGGTAAAGAAACAGAATCACGACTGAGGAAAGTATCTAACTGACAGGAAAAGTCCAAGTGAGAACAAACAAATGAAGATGACACCTAAATGTTGGATACTGGGCCTGTTCCTGCTGATAAACAGTGGCTTAGAGACTTCTCACAGGTGAGTTGTGTTGGGTTTACTATTTAATATTCATTCTGTTTTGTCTTGTATGGTTTTCCAGTCACGTGTATTGAGGTTTTTATGAAACAAAATTAACACTACACCTATAGTGTATCTCCATTTTACATTTTTTTGCAGTTGTTTCATGCAAGTGTTTCAAGGTCAATTCAAATCTTTGTTAATTTCAGTTAAAATAAAGAAAGTGTTGACATATTAGAGGTTAGGTGCCTTTGATAAAGCTAATAAAGCATATTAGTAATTCCATTCATTTTTACTCTGACAGTTTAGTGGAGGGATTGGAATCAAATTGGAGTTATGATTACACTAAATATCACCCCATGGATGAGGTAAGGGATTCTTTAATGCTTCTGAGCTGGACTTTCTTTACAGGATATTTTATTATAAACAAATATATACATATTTTTTCTATCTGTGTCGTCTCATACCCCTTGTTCTTCTTTTTAATTTTTCACTTTAACTTTGAAGATTACAGAGAGAACCATAAATACCATTAACAGCATTAATGATCACGGTGATTAAACTGCAATACAGATATACAGGTGGATGGAAGATATAGAGCAAGAAAACCCAGAGCTGATCTCCTCTATTGTCTATGGGCACACCTACGAAGGAAGAAATATCACATGTCTGAAGGTATTCAAAACATTTCTTTTCACTTTCCTTTTTACCTGCTGCATTACTTTTAAAGAGTGGGATGTTTCCTAAAATGACACTCATTGACCTCACGTATGTCATGTTGTGTGTCTCCAGCTGGGACTCAAAAGCTCAGAGGGCAGAGAGAAGAAGGTGATTTGGATGGACTGCGGCATCCACGCTCGAGAGTGGATCGCTCCTGCCTTCTGCCAGTGGTTTGTTAAACAGGTGCGCACACTCAGACATAGTTTCAATTATATACACGTGCACTCAAGCAAGTACACTCTGACATGTGAGTATTTGAAATTCCTCCTTTGTTCAGATTGTGCACTCATATAAAACCAGTAAGAAGCTGGAGCAGATGCTGCAGAACCTTGACATCTATGTTACCCCTGTAATAAATGTGGATGGATACATTTTCACCTGGGCCAATGACAGTGTGAGTTTCTTCTTACATTTATTATTGTCAGTTCAGTAAGCACTACTGTGAACACCTTGACTAATGACTGAGTGACCTGTCTCCATCTTGTGTTGACTTAGTGAAAGCATCACATGTAGTGTGTCAGAGATGCGTGTCTTCATTAGCCTTGCACAAACTCACAAACTATCTGACCTCTGTGTCTGTGTGTTACTTCCATGTAGACTCGTCTGTGGCGAAAGTCTCGTTCTGTCCCTCCCCAAGGAAGTAACTGTTACGGTGTTGACCTCAACAGAAACTTTAATGCCAACTGGGGAAGTGAGTTACATACTTTCCTCCAAAGTGAGTAACTCAGTTACTCATGTGTAACGTGTAGTGTGTTGATGTTCTCTGTTGTTCCTTCCCTCAGCTGTAGGGGTGTCATTTGACAACTGTGCCAACACCTACTGTGGGAAATCACCGGGGTCAGAGCCAGAGGCTAAAGCTGTGATGGACTTTGTCGGTAACTACCTATCTATAAATGAAATTACATTAAAAACAGTTTTAATAAATATGAGAATAACAGTTTTTTTTTAATGTGTCATAAATTAAATGTGTAGGTAAGGTAAGTACACAAAGTCACCCGTCTGAATAAAAGTACACAAACTTACTGTACCTATGTCTCTGAGCCGATAATCACAAATCATGAAAACATAAATATATAAAAATCCTGAAATATAAAGGCCTTACTGATCACCGATGTCATTACTTAGGTGCAGTTATGCTTTTATTTATGTTCACATAGGGTTCTTTTTTTTCTGCCTTTGTTCTGATTATAACCAGGTGGGATGGTTAACCGGACCGTATGTTTCCTCACTATCCACTCTGCTGGGCAACTTATTCTCCTGCCATATGGCCACCCTGAGATCTCTGCACCCAACTACAATGAACTGGTGAGTGCATGTGCTTCTGTGAATTTTTTATTAAGTACAGCAGTAGACCTCCATGTGAAAGATCCATGCATTATGTGTGAACTGTGCAGGTTTCAGTTGGCAAGGCGGCAGCAGCAGAGATGAAGAAGGTACATGGGATGAACTACACTGTCGGAACATCTCCACAAATCCTTTGTAAGACTCACATACACACACTGACCTGAGCTCTTCTTTCATGTCCTTGCTTGTCCTAAATAGCTGTTACAAGCAGATGGTCTGATCTGCTCATCCACTCATTTGTCTCCACGTACGCATATGAATACATTACATTTTGCGACTGTTTCACGGACTGCTGTGAGACTGCATTGGATCTGCACTCACTTTGATAAGTCACGCTAACGATCGTTTCTTGAGCAACCTAAAGAAAAAGAATGAACAGTGAGGCAACAGTTTGAAACGCATGTTGCCTTTGCTATCACTGAGCGTGTGGGATACAGCAGCATCAGCCTTAGATGTTGTGGGTTTGTGTCTTCTGCTTTTCATATGTTCTTCCTCCTCAGACAGCAGACAGTTCAAAATGTAAAATACTTACGTGCATTTTCTATACAGGGATGTTAGTTGGTGTCTCTTACTGAAACATTGCCACAGTTTTTGCTTCAGTCCCAGCACCTCCTCTTCTTCCTCTGCATCTCTCTCTGTCCGTCTGGCACCTTCAGATCCAAACTCAGGTTCAAGTCGGGACTGGGCTCGTCTCATTGGTATCCCATTCTCTTATACCTTTGAGCTGAGAGACAAAGGTGAGACAGACGTCAATGAGATGTACTCAGTATAGTCATTAGCCGAACATAATGCACTGACTTCCATTAAATAATGTTTTGATATAATGATCCTCCAGGTGAGTTCAGCCACTTGCTACCAGAAGAGCAGATACAGCCGGCCTGTGAGGAGGCGTACACAGGAGCTCTCTCCATCATCACCTATGTCCACGACAAGACTTTCAACAACGGTACTGTCCCTAATGCTGCTGTCACCACGGTGTTGGGCTTCACCACAGTTTCTGGGGTTGCTGTGATAATTTGGAGCACTCTTGTGGCTGCGCTACTCACTGCAGGGGTCTCAGTGTAAAACAACCTCAATGATAAAAGGATGGGCCACCAATTTGTGGGTAGGAGGAGATACTGTAGCTTTCTGATCAAACCTCTCTCAGGAAGGACAAAGGTGATGATAGAGCTTTCAACAGTGTATAGAAAAGGAAATACTCTTACTGACAGAGATTGTTTGCCCAAATTTTATTATCATCAGTGCTTATGATGATGTATATAACAAATAAACTTGATGATCAAAGCCTAACATCCTTTATTTTAAAACAACTATATTATGACTCTATTCATAAAACATTTTGATTTGAATAAGAGGGAACACACAGAAAAAATAGCCAATATCAGAGTGACATGATGATGGTGGTGTTGTACCTGCTTTGCACAGCGGGGGGCAGCATCACTTCATTTTACACACCACACTCTTTCTCACCAACATGAAGCGTCTGTCCACCAGACACATTTGTGCCACGTGGTTGATGAAGTTTATATAAACTGTAATTACCTCCTCAACTACGAGCACGTTCTCCTTTTATCATCACATCTGATTCTCATCGTTTCCAGCGCCAGGTTGGATCAGCCATCTTAAAAGACAGGAAAACACACACATCAGATGATTTGATGTTTATACACCTTAAGGAAGACTGTAAGTTGGAGGGGCTTGGAGGTCTATCTGTGACTGGTTTAGTTAGTTTAAGCCAAATTTCCATGATGTACATTTTGAGCAATAAAGAGTTCCCTGTAGTTACTTTACTGTAGTTGTCTATAGGACGTATACAAGTAAAGCATTTCACCAGGATGAAACAGAAATGTATGAGCCAATGACCATGAAAGTCTGTGTTTAATGGATAGGCAAAACTTTTGAATATCATATACTAATATGAGGTGACATTAGTACATGTCTATTTTTTTCCCTGCAGATTCCCCCAAAATGTGAGTCCTCTGGTGTTGTAAGGATCACACTGCAAATCACAGAACCAGAGAAAATTAGCCACTGCTCAGACAGTTGAGGCATTTCATGTCATTGTCAGAGCCTGAACTTCTTCCACTCAAGGTTTAGAGTCTTCCTACATTTCTCATATTGCTTCTTTTCTACAATGGAGGGTGTTTGTTCTTCTCTGACATTTTCTAATTGGATTTGATTTTTTAGGGCTATTTAGGAAAAGAAATCTGAAGTTCTTTGTTTTTGGTTCATTTTTACTGGCAAGAGTGTTTGTGTGAAGAACTTCAGATTTACAGCTTTTCCCTCCAACGGCATCTTCTTTCTGTCTGTCTCTCTCTCTCTCTCTCTCTCTCTCTCTCTCTCTGAGATTTATATTTCCAGGGTGTGTTCTCCCCTGCTACCTCAGTGACCGCAAGACCACCAGTTATACAGACAGACACAGACACACACACACACACACACACACACACTTGGCCATTGACAATGTGACATTGACATAGTGCAGCTGAATACCTTATGTGAGGGTGAGTGATGGAGCATTCACCCTGATGGTGTGCGTGTGTGTGTGTGTGTGTGTGTGTGTGTGTGTGTGTGTGTGTGTGTGTGTGTGTGTGTGTGTGTGTGTGTGTGTGTGCACTGTATTTAAGCAGCAATAGAAATAGAATTATATTCCAACTCACATGAAGCCTCGACAGAACAGAAAGACAGGTCAAACACCGGGGGACCGAGAGAATAATAAGCAGGACCACTGACACACACACACACACACATTCATATACAGCCATCACTTATACACATGAAAGATACGCACACAAGACTTGCTGAAGCAGAGCAGAGCTTCCTCTGTCTCTCTCTCTCTCTTCTCTCTCTCTCTCTCTCTCTCTCTCTCTCTCTCTCTCTCTCACACACACACACACACACATATGAACATAAGAACTGGGCAGGGATTCAGAGACACAGATTGAAGGTGATTATAATTCACAGTGAAGTCTGTCTGGTTTAGTTATCACCAACTCATCCATCTACTGTGTGTGTGTGTGTGTGTGTGTGTGTGTGTGTGTGTGTGTGTGTGTGTGTGTGTGTGTGTGTGTGTGTGTGGTGGAGCACTCATCAAGGTAGCAGGGGAAAAAACACACCGTGGACATATAAATCACAAAGATAGGCAGAGAGAGAGAAAAAGAGCGAGGACCAAAAAAAAAAAAAATCAGGCCTACCCATCAAGGAAAAGGTGAATGGAAGGAACAAAGAAGGGGATACAGGAAGAGAAAAAAAGATGCAGGAGAAATAATGCAGGGCAATATGAACAGGAGAGCACAATCTGTGATTCACAAAACAAAAACGATTCAGTGAAAACACAGCATTATGTACACTCAGGTCTTCCAACTTGGGATGAAAGAAAACAGAAAGTATTAGTTTCTTGGTGGCAGGTGTCCATTTAAAATGAACAGTCTAACCACTGTTCTTTATCAGCTTGCAAGGGACGTTAAAGCAAGACACAATCATTCTCTTACAAATAAAAAGCCGTGTTCATAGACAATAAAACACACCCATGCTCAGTTCAGTGAATTGCAGCCACAGCTTCACTTGCTTCCAGCAGCAGTTTTTTTAGGAGCATTAAACTACCTGGATGCTCTTCCATTTTACCAAGCTGTTAGAGGTGATCTTTACTAAGCGTTTTTAAAAATCCAACCAAGCCTTTACTGAAAGGATGATTCAATAGAGCATTGGGCGCAAACTTTTCTTTTTAAACCAATTTTTTTTATTTCTCTTTTGTCCCAGCTGAAGCTCATGAAATCATACTGGCACAGTGATAGTGTCGGGGCCCTCAAGCAATAATTCCACAGACTATTTTAGTCTCCGATCAATACGGAACCAGTCACCAAGGGACATTTGGCACCGACCGCCCCTGTGTAAGTCAGTGATTTCAGTGGAAAAGCCAGAAAAAAGATAAACAATGGAGAGTTTCACAGGATCCAATGTGGTTTATCACAATACATTTTGATTGGACATTTCCTGTAATGTTTCAACAGTGTAGATGCTGTTGAAATTTTAATTACAGCCAGCTGATGGAAATGATAGTAATATGTTTATTCAGGCTTAAGTATGTATTTTCAGAGTGAGACAATACATCTAAACTCTCACAAACTCTCTGTGAATACCCCAGGAGGCAGCCAGGGTTCAACCTCCAGACGTTTTAGGTTAAAACAGGAGAAATCGTGTTGTTGTTTCTGCAAGTGTGGAGACATAGCTCTAATTTGTCTGCTCCACTTTATTTAACATGGACACAAGCGGGGAAAACCCCTTTGTGCTTCTCTCTTTTCAAAACAGTGTGTCCAAGATGATATCCCCAGTATGCCAATGTGTTCCACCACTGACACATCCTCATTTCTAAAGTTGTGAAGGGTTTCATGAGGCTCTTCAGCTCCTTTAAAACACGTGTTCACATGTCCCGCACACATTCAGATGATGAATAGAAGTGTGTGTGAGAGGGCTCCTCCGCTGTGGACCAATGGCACATCTTTGCCACATATTTTTATTGCTAATCGATATACATGACACCATTTTTTACACACTGTCACTGACAATCAATGGGAATTATGCCATGCTTTTTAACTGTCACGGGTAATCAATGAGGGTGGCGCCATCATCTGCATCTGCCGATCATTACAAGTGGTGATCAGTGAAGCTGGCGAAGAATGACACATGATCATCATCCTAGCTGTCTGTGATGATAGGTAGTCATGCATGTCTGTGTGTGTGTGTGTGTGTGAAGGTGTGTGTGCGCTTGCGTGTGTGCATGTGTGTGTGATGTTAAAGGACAGAAATGTGTGATTGGCAGGCAGACAGAGGGAGGGAACTCACAAAAACAAAAGCGCAGCCAAAGGTGGCTGGAAAGTATTTGACACAAGAGAGACACAAAGCCCAGGAAGCGGAGCAGCCATATTTCAAATCATCATTAGGTCAAGGTTGTCAGGAGATAATACAGTAGACAGCACAACCTCCCTCCCTCCCTCCCTTCCTTCCTTCCTTCTTTTCTTACCTCCTTCCTCCTGACTTCCTAAGAGCAATTTAGTGTTGTGCAAGAATCATTGCATTAGCAATAATAATCAGACTCAAATGTGATGGATTTAAACCTGCCTTAATTTATGGGGGCAGTGGCACAAGGTGTAAGCACCACATGTAGTTTAATCACCTCACTGAGTTGATATTGCAAACATGCAACAGCTGCCTATTTACACATCAAGCAGACACGGAGGAGCATTAGCCTTTGTTCAAAATTATGTTCCTGGCCTGCTAACAAATGAAAGTCCAGTGGGGAAATTATTTTATGTTGTTTTATTCTTATAAAGTCTTATCTGTTTTATTATTGTTTCACCAAGGAAATATTTTGGCTCTTTAGCAGCTAATGGCACCGCTCTGTTCACCAGCGAGTGTTTGCCTGTTTGGTGCAGAACTGATAGAATGTGGGGTGAACTTTATCAGAGATTTTTTCTACTGGTAGGAACAAGGTCACTCAGAGTGGAGGGTGTGACTCAAAACAGTAAAGCTGTGTGTGTAAAACCAAACTATTAAATATAAAAAATATTGGTCAGAGTATATTTAACAGAGGAATCTAAGACAAAAATATGCTTTCCCATCTCTATCTGTGTCTGAGTGTAAATATGCTTGTGCTTAAGCTTGCATTTGTGGGAGTACTTCTGCCACTGCATTATCACAGGTAGATCATGTAATAATTAAGGTTCCCTTTGCAGTTACTGATGATATTTTTTGAAGCAGAGTGTGTCAGTGCTTCTGCTGGGTGGAAGAGGATATACTGATGTGCAGACATGTAGGTGTGGTGCTCCTGTGAAAACATGGAAAATTTACTGTTTCTCTTTTCCCAATTCTCACCGCTGACCGTGTGAGCACAAGGGTGATTTATTTTATTTACTTAACCAGGATGAACTTTCCAACAGAGGCCAGCTTCTTCTCAAGTGCTTTACAAGTGTAGAAATGTGCTGAAAATCTCTCTGAGAAATAACCCTTCATCTTTTTCTCATTAGTTTTTGCATCTCTCTAAATATTGCAAGATGTTTCATTATGGAAAATGAAAAGTTTCCCCTGTCTCGTTCCTTCTCTCAGATAGCCAGCTGGCATCTTAAAGTTGTTATTCTAACCTCCGTGACTGACAGCTCTTTTTCATCCATGAACAGTTACATCTTCTTGACCCCTGAAAACAAGGCGAGACTTATTCCCTCGGCGTCCTGCTTGGTGCACTCGCTCCAACCATTGACCCGACATTCTCCACATGAGATAACTATGAAAATGACTTACATTCTTTTTTTCCTGTTCACGCACCAAGAGATAAAGCAACAGAGAGAGAGAGAGTAGAAAGCAAGATACAGAGGAAGTGGACTGCTCGAGAGTGAGTGAGGAAGCTTGCAGTGAAATGGAGAGGGGTAGACAAACTAACAGAGACCACACAGCAATCATGCCAGTCAGAGACCATCTCTAAGAGGTGGCCAGGCCATCTGTGTCTCTGTCCGCCTGTAAAATGACTTGCCATCAAAACAGGAAATAGTCAATATTGTACTAATACACTGAGGGAACACACCAAATGCCCTGATGGACAACATACGATTTTTGTGTTTGTGTGCACGGTTGTGTATGTTTGAATGAGATTGTAATTTTGTCTGTGTATACATGTGTGTAGTCAGTGGATTGCTGTTTGAAACGGCTTTAGTTTTTATGTCTGTAGTCTCTCTGGACAAGTGGCCCCTAACTTCAGCATGGAAAAACAGTAATTCTCTCACTGACTAGATAATGATGGAAACAGACACGGCTTTTGATCAAGACTAATTGTCAAATCAAACACAGAATTCCTAAGTTAATATTACAAAGAATGACTCAATTCTTGGACAGAGTTTGAATTACTGTTTTAATAATGTGGAAAATGGAAAGGAATAAACTTGGACTTACCGTTATTATATTAGGCATACTTTCTGGGGAAGCCGTGTGTGTGTGTGTGTGTGTGTGTGTGTGTGTGTGTGTGTGTGTGAGAGAGAGAGAGAAATAATATGTTCATGATGGATTGAATATGTGGCTTCATAGATCGACATGTTGATTTATGGTACCACTGGACTGAATAATATATATGTGTGTGTGGGTGTGTGTGGGTGTGTGTGTTTCTGCATGTCTGGTACACGTCCACAGTTTCAGTTGATCATGAATAATGATGGTAATCCATAGCTGCTCAGATCCTTGACCATTGTGGAAGGCTGTAGGTGACTGACATGACCTGTACACACACACACACTCTTGTGCTTATAGCTCTGTGAGGACACTCATTGGCATGATGCATTCCCTAGCCCCTTATCCTAACCTTAACCATTCAAATACCCAACCCTAACCCTAACCAAAACCCGATTCTAACCCTAACCCTCAAACAGTCATTTAAATGTCTTCCCTCCATAAGGTCTATGCTTTTTTTGTTTTGTTTTTGGTCTTCATAAAGATATATGTACAAGTACACACACTCACAGACACTCTGCACAATCCTCCATCTCCCCTTCTGGAAACTCCCCCCTTAAACACTTTCAGTGGGACAGCTTTGCAAAGTCCAATTTTTCCCTTTGTTTCCTATGAGGCAAGAGAACAGATTCTGCAGTGCATTGATTGGTTAAACAGAGGAGAAGGAGATTTGCAGCTTCTTTCATGGCAGGTTCACTGTTTTGATACTTTCTTCTGCCTCTAGGTGGCACTGTTGAACAGCACAGAGACACAGATCACCATCAAAGGAAGCAGTGGGTCTGTAATTGTGACTTTACTCCATTTTACTTTTTGCACATAGCTGACATGTGATGAACAGGAGCACAGAAGAAGCTGTAAGCTAAGCGGTATGCAACCTGGCGTACACTACACACATATACTGATATAAGTTAGCTGCATTTGTTTTTAGATATTCTAAGTTTACACACAAAAGACCCTCCATCTTAAGTTTATAGTTGTCCAATCATACTCATAATATAACATGCTCATGTATATGATAAGTAGAATCAAATGATATATCAACATAGGTTGTCTTAGGCTAAAAATCAGTGTTTTTTCTTCTTTATATTTGTACAGTAGATGTTTCCCAAATGTTGAAAATAATAAATAAGCTAAATATCAAAAGTCTGGTTAGTCTAACTTTCTCACTCGCTCTTTGTGACTGTGTGTGTAGGCGTGTGTGGGTGGTGGTTCACACAAATGAGCATACAACTGTGAACTCAAGCTTGATTTCCTCTCCCACCAGTTTCAGCCAGAAAAAAAGCATCCTCTCAGTTTCCATTCATTTTCTAACTTTCCCTCCTTTTGTGTGTGTGTGTGTGTCTTTGTTACTCCTTCCTGTCCTTTCTCTCGCTCATTATCTGTGGTGTTCTTAACTGTTCAGTCATAAACTGAAAAGTTCACCTACGAGATACCCGATCCTGGAGACACACACCCGCAGCAGAAGATAGATAATTCTCTGCAGTAATAAGATATGGATGTGCACACATGGGAGCCAACCAGAGTTTGGGCCACTGTCCAACTGTACTCTGAGGAGAGATCACCCTTTAGCCCACATAAGAAGCGTATTCCCGCATCTGACGGGGTGCCACCATTTCTCTCGCTGCAGTGTCGTGGTCATGGAGCTGCTGAGCCATTGGCGACAGACAGTCAGTCAGGCTAGATGAAGAGATCTTGCAAGTTGCTCGCTGATGATGTGAATAATACCTGGCTTTCTTTCTAAAGTTCACTTATTCCAAATTAGAGAAAATATCAACGCTGCAGCAAAATACTGGCTGGGAATTAACCTTTAATCTACTGATTGACATTAAGGAGTGATTTTTTTACCCACTGTAGGAACTTCACTCAGCTATTATAATCCACAAAGGATGGTTTTGTTTCCACTTAGACATGAATCCTTTTGAATCTTCTCTGTATGTCTTTTGCCTAACCTCTTTTAGGCACCAGCATGACTCCTTGTTAGACTGACACACAAGTCCTTCAGTACTTGTTGCACTCAGTATGTTTGAGTTGGGCAGTAGCCCCATTTTCACCACTCCACACTACTCTGTGATTAAGTCCCTATAGAGTCCACTCAACTTCACTATCAGTCCTCACTGGAATGTACGTTAAGTCCACTGTGTGAGTCGGGGCAGTGTCAGTGGAAATATTAGATTTAAACAGTGGTTTCAGTTCATGGAGCCTTTGAGTTTTTCTGGTTTATATTTATATAAATCTATGTATATCCAGATGTACTGCCAAGAACACAAAACACACACACTGGTACACATACACACAGTAACCTTTCATTTTCACATTTACTATGTGTCAATGCACACACTGTGTCCCCATTAGCTATAAACTCTGATTTAACCCTGATAAAATACCAGAGAAGGCAATAACACCACTGAACAAACAAATACACACACACACACACACACTTGACTATGAATTCCTAGCTGCACACACTCATCATGCTGGAACTCAATGATGTTATAAAGAAAGCTCAGTGCACACAAACACACACACAGGACCACAGAGGGTCTACACACAAACACACACACACCATTAGTATAGTTTAGTGAGCCTCCATGCATACAGACTACCTGTTTAAACCAATCATTACATCGCCCCTGGCTCATATGTAACACTAAGGAGAGAAGAGGAGGTAGATGGCCGGGGAAGGAAGGGGAAGATGGATTGTCCATAGGCGGAGGGGAATAGATTGTTGGGTTGTGACTAAATTTGGCCTGAACCTGCAATATGTTGGGTACATGCCATCAAAAAATGGCTGATATTCTTTATTTGACCACAAGGACAGTTTAAGGTGAACAGTTAGGTGGATGCCAGGATGGAGGGATAGTACAAAGAAGAAATGAGAAAATAAGAGAGAATAGGAGGGGGAAGGATTTAACTTCCAAACCGGATGACATTTTTTTAACAGCATCAAAGTAGAGAAGAGGATGAATTGATAGTGAGATGTTAAGGAGGACAGGTGAAGGGATGATTTAAGGGAGGAGAACTGATAAATGGGAAGAATGTGTAACAGAGGCAGGGATGGCAGGGCTGACTGGGTGTGCCTCTGCAGAGAGTCAGGAAAGAGAGAGAGAGAGAGATGTAAGGGTGAGATAAAGAGGAATGGTAAAGTGTAAGAGCGGTAGGGATTGCACCGGCCGGATGGATGGCTAGTGTGAGGAGTAATATGTTGTAGGGGAGGAGGAAGGGAAAGTAAGTACACAGTAGGAATGAAACAGTGTCAGATTCAGGGTGATGAATGACGAACACTGTGAGCGAGAGGATGGTAAAGAAAGCTAAATGAGGGGAAGGAGGGATGAGGCATGGAGAGGAATGATGAAAGGATGCGGGGTTACCCTCACACTTAAACTATATTAGTATGACATACTAATACTACTGCATTTTGCACTCCATTTTCAGACGTTTTGGCTTCCTGTGCTGCAACCCAGACTGTTTCTCAGAAGATATAATTGTAATACTTTAAGTGGATGCAGATCCAGCTGATAGTTGTTGAGATACTTCCATCTGGAGCAAACAGACCAACATTGCCTGCCTTTCAGCCAACTCTCTGCTTACATGGCTGAAAATGAATTTATTCTAAATGGAAGATTAGTAAAATTGTAATAAACTGTTGGAGGCGAAAACAGAGTATGAAGAAAAGGAGGAAGAAATAATAGCAAGATGAAAGAGTCTTAAAATGAAAGAGTGGTGGTTGGGTGGAAAGAGGGAGGAAACAATAGATTGATAGATGGCCGAGGCAGGACACAGTGTCTGACTAATGGTAAACCAAGGTGGCAGAATGGACAGAACGAAGGGCTGAAAGGGAGGACGGTGAGGCACAGATGGATGGGAAGAGTGTCATGTTGCTTAACTAATGTTTCCCAGGCCTGTAGTTCAATTCCTTTTCAGAATTAAAGCTCCATCTATCACCCCAATGTGCCTCGTTAGCAGTGAAGTCCTAACCAATCCCAACACAACCATTTACATTTTAAGTAAGACAGACGATGGAGCTTTTATCTGCCTGTGTTCCTGTCTGTCCGTCTGTCTGTGTCTGTTCCTGTCTCTCTGCGCTCATCTTTCATCCTTGCACAATTCCACACGCACACAAACACAGAACATATCCAATGCATATTATGTCCAAAGACAGTCTGTGGTGCAGTCAACCAAAAGAAATGGCTGCAGAGACACTTGCATCTTTCGTTAAAACATGAAACCAGACACTGAGAAAAGAGACATTCATTCTGAAGACTGCATAGTGTTTTTCCACTGAATTGTCTCTGGTGGTCCTCTGTCAGCCAGAATTGTGTGAAATTAGTTTGATTAAGGTAGTAATAGACATACCATTCATTAGACGCTTTATACTTGCTTGGCCATGGGTATTCTTTATTATCGTGGCACACATGATAATATAATACAAAGCTGCAGCCTAATTAAAATTGTGCTATCCATTTTCCTATTGCTTTCCTCAATTATTTGTAAAAAAAATACACATATCTTGGTGTCTGGCACTCGCCCAGCAGCCGGCTAATAATGACTGGGTTGTATTTCACACAATTCAATTTCAGTGATGAACTGCAAAAGGTCTTAATTGCTTTTGGTTTTGCTTTCTATAAAGCTGAGTCATTTCCCACAGACTATGAAGAAAACTGGAACAGTTTTCCTGTCTTCTATATTTACGGCATAATTATCAATATGCCACAGAATCTTCACTAGATCAATGTCAATCGAATTCTCAATGCAATTATAAGTTTAAGATTTGTATTCTCCAAAATATGAGTGAGCATGCATTTGAAGTTAAGACAGAGAGAAGGGGAGAGAGTGTATGTCAGTATCTTTGTATAACCTACCTGAAACAAACAAGCCATTAAAATATACTGCAAGTACATCAATACTGAATATGAAATAAATGTAATTTCCCAGTACAGCACTGGTTTAGTCAGTGAAGGAAAGGAAAAATGCAGATGTTAGTTTTATTGTGTTCTGGTTTATTGTGGCTGATGAGGACATTAAGGAGGATCAGGATGAGAAACTACTATGAACTGCCAAGAAGTGCACAAGTTACACATATTTTCCTTGGTGCATACGGTAGCTGTGAGCGCCCATCGCTGAGATCATTCGGTGCAACAAACCTGAGCATCCCTGTAAAGTCAACTCATCTCTGCTGGGTGTGACTGAAAAGTTTGACCAATAATCACAAAATCACACAGTTTTCATCAGCCCTGTCTGTCTCCCCATTCTATTTGATACGACCTTGCCTCTAAGATTACAGGTGCAAAGAAAAATGAGGTGTTGTGTTGCAGCTACACAGTCTTCTTGATCACCCTTGATCTGTATGGTGGCACGGATGCAATAATTAGCAGTGTTTTCTTACAGCAAGAAGGTTCTGAGTTTGAATCTGCTAAACTCCGCATCCTTCCAGAGTATATTCTGACCCACCCAGTGCCTACCAGTAGAGGCTCCAGTCAAGTCCCCATGCTCCCCATGCCCAAGGATAAGTGGATATGATAATGGACAAATAGATAGATGGATCACCCTGGATCCATCCAAACCTCGCTCTCTCCAGCTACACTCTGACTCTATTTGTTACTCAAGCTCTCCTTCCTTTGCTCTTCCCTAATCTTTATCCATCCATCTCTATCAACACTTCCCTGTCCTCTCGCCTACACCCTTCCTTTACCACTCCATCTCTTTCTCCATCCACTACTTTGCATCACTTTCTTTCTTTCTTTCTCCATTGGTCTGGCTGTCTCTGCTGACGGTGGCCATTATTAAAAGCTGTCCTGTCAGATATGTCGCTCATGGCTGTTATTGATGCCCTTCATTACTCATTATCGGTGAGTGCCTGTGTTAGTGCTGACTGGCCATAAACTGGCTGACACAAACACACACACACAAAAGTGAATACTCTGCACACACTGTTGCACACAAACACATCACATGTGCAAATGCAGGGCACATACACAATGTCTACAAAGAGGGACAGCAGAAAAGTGCAGGACTGTATTGTTTCAGTCAACCTCCGCAAACATTAATGAAACATGAATTTGTGTTAATCATCATTTGCTCATGTATTATAATGTGAAGCATTAGTAATCTGTGGCCCTGTAATCTATGTTCATTTATAGTAATTTCCAGTGTAGAAGTTCCCTTTCTCAAAAAGTAATGTAGTGGGAACACATGGAGGAAGGGGAGAGGAATTTCATGAATGAAAGATAGAGAGGTGTTTTTTTTTTGTTGTTGTTTTTTTCATAGTGTTTAATTTAAATGATCCTTCACACACACCCTTAACTCAGCTGCAACTTTTAACACAAAGCTGTGTGTGATTTATAGGTCACAGGACACTGGCACTGTTTGTATTACAGATGCCTCCGTCCCTCTCGTATGAGAAAACCATGCAGAGTGTAGAAAGCTATTTGACAGATGCCTTTTATGAGTCTGACACTTGTTCTCCTGTTTGCAAATATATAAGTTTCATCAGACCTCGTGCTCACTCATACACACAGAGGCATATGGAAGTACTTTACCGTGTTTGTCTATGTGCTTGTCTGTGTTGTCTTAGGGTCTGGTTACATGCCATAGGAGGCCATGTTGGACGCCCTCTCAACACACAAGGCTGAAAGGATCACTGAGTGTACTGGCCAAGGAGAGGTAATGTTGAATTTAAATGAAGAAACATAAAGTATGTGCCGAAAATGTGCAACAAATGAAAAGCTCAGCAAATGAAGCTTGCAGTCGAAAGTTACTGCTGAAGCACTTGTCTACAGCCAACTGATGGCAATACAACATCATTTTTGGAGAATTTATTTTCATGGCACTTTTGATTTTATCTGTGGTTTATTCTACACACATAAAAAATCTAATATATTTTTACATATGAAAAGTAAATTTGCCATGGCAGACACATAATGAACTCCAATGAGAAAACATAGTATAAAACATTAGTTGTACAGGTAGGTGATGCAGAGGGAAAAGGCTCCGCTTAGGTTCAGTGTTCAACAGCTGTATGTCCAAATTGGTCCACTTGAACACAGCTAGACATGTTGGCTGGTAGGAAGCCAGTGAGGAATCATGTCCTTTACCATTTGCAATTTCTTCTGGTTTGAATATGTTCAGAATTTCAAATCAGAAGCAAAAAGGAAGGAAGACAGAAATGTGCCTTTGAAGAAACTTCCCTAGCTAGATAAGTAAGTTTTTGTTCTCCTAAAGGTGCTATGCACTCTACTTTGCATCATCTCCATTTTTGATATATTAATGTTCAGGTTTTAATGATTCTACAGCAAAAAATCCTGCTCTTCTTTTAATGGGACAGAGGCCATGTTGACAAACACTACAGGTATATTGCATGCGGGGTTGCATCAGTGAGGTAATAAAGAGACTGCAGGGTTGAAATCTTGTAAACTAATTGCAACATGATGAATATGTCTTGGAACACAAGCAGCATCTGAATGCTGCCTTGTCTCCTTGACTGATTATACTGAACGACCTCCCCTTTCATCCATCAAACATCTTTATGGCTTCTTTGGGGAATAGTTGGTGAACGAAAAAAAAAATTTACAGTACTTGCATCTGTTTGCGAGTATCTGTGGATCTCTTTGTGCACACACGCTGACTTTGCTATACACACGTTTAGAGCGCTGCATTGGTGTGTACGTGTATGTGTGTGTGTGTGTGTGTGTGTGTGTGTGTGTGTGTGTGTGTGTGTGTGTGTGTCAAGAGAGGAGTGGTCAGGCAATTAACCAGCTGTGCTAACGATCATCTCACGGCAGAATCACACAATGTTTTACAGCGCCATACAGCACTTTACTGCCTTTGTTGTCACGGTGATATAGTATTCTCCACCACAAAGTGCTGATACTGGTTGATTGTTTTGGCCTCTTCAGGCTTTTTCTTTCATGCACATAAGCACAGACACACAATTCAAATTCACTCTCTCTGTCTACACACACATACACAGGCAGACACATTACCATTTTTTTATTGCTGGTGTATTTTTTATGGCTAGTGTCTCCCGGTCCGCCCTGGGTCCAATCTCAAGTCATAGATTTCCCTTATCATAAAATGAGTGGTGCGGCCAGTGTAGCCATGCTAGAAATCCGCCACTGTGCATCTCTTCTGCACATGTCCTCTATTAAGACCAACCACTGCTGCTCCATTCATTCTGAAATGTTGGTAAGAACAAAAGAAAAGGGACTGAAGTCAAACAAGTTTTCTAAGTCATTCCTTTTGGCAGCTGGAGCTATAAAATAAAGACTTTAGATTTTACAGAAGCCGCAGTAGTATGTAAAGATTAATGCGACACAAAGTTGAACTTCTTTTCTGCTTATTCCATTCATCCTTTTTTATTAATCATTCTATTTTGGAGATGGTGAACAGCTGAACCAGGAAGAGCAGCTGTTGCCTTGGTAACAGCACACGGGCTTCCTAAAAAACAAAAACTAAAGTTCAGAAAAGTTTTCACAAATAGAATACATTAAAAGATTAAATTGAAATATTTCATTGTAATAGCATCACTGTATGTGATTGTCCTTACCTTCCAGGTAAGGGCTTGTCTGTGGCTGTTTATTTATCATTCTCACAGTCAAGGCCAGCAATTAAACTTTTGTTATGTACACGAATGTAGGCTTCAGTCAGTACATGTAAATACAAGGTGACATTTTAATAAATGTCTTCACACACATGCACACACACGCACACTGCCTCACACACACATTTACATGAGCACACTGGGCCCCGAACAGCAACAGATGCTGCTCCTAACAAACCATTAAAGCAGCATAAGCACCACCATAAACAAACCCTCCTGGTAACATCAAGAAAAGTTTGCTGACAACAAACTAGTTAATGTCTTGTTGGTGCTGTTTACTATTTACTCAGTCAGGAAACCCCCCTTTCTGTGTTATCTGCACATGTAAAAGTTATACATCAGATTATTTCCTTCCCACTCCCTCTCTTCAGGAGCAGCTGCAGACATTGTATGTGTTTCTGCATCCATTTGTGTGCTTGAAAAGTGTATAAAAGAGTAATGACATTTTTGTCTCTCTGTTTGTGTGTATTAGCTCCTGACCTGTGTGTGTCTGTGCATGTGGAGTATGGATTTATGTGTGTGTGCATGCCGTACTGGCTGCCTTTGAACATGCTTGATTTGCAAGTGTGTGTATGTGTGGTGCATGGGGTCTTAATTAATCTCTGTCATTAATAATTTAATCATGGCTTTTTGTTTAATAAACAGTTTGGCAGTGATGTATTGCGGCTTGGTCAGGTAATTTGATTGGCGGTGGAAATGAGCTGGGTATGCATATGTCTCTCTCTCTCTCTCTCTCTCTCTCTCTCTCTCTCTCTCTCTCTCTCTCTCTCTCTCTCTCTCTCTCTCTCTCTTTCGCGACCAGAGATATTACTGCCGGCATTCAGGACTGGCGAGTGTGCACACACAGCAGGGGGAGGGCAATTACACTAAGATGCCATAATGATCAGTGATGGATGTAGGGAGAGGAGGTTCTTTCAGAGCACATTTCAGCTAATGGAATAACACTATGGGAAAAAAAAAACAGCAAAGAAAATTTTCAGAATTACTTTATATTACAAAGTACATTTCCATCAATGTCTCTTCAACTATTATTCAGGGATTCAAAATGTGGTTATATGCTTTTTTCCTCTTTGGGCTACCTATTCCGCCCAAGTACATTTAATGAGCATGGGTCCTAGGCCATGGCAGAATTTATTCAATGCTTCCACCTGTCAACACTAGATGGCAGTCTTGAACAGTCAGCTTCAAACTGCAGCACTAATTCAGAACTTCCTATACTGTTTCATTCCTTCCCTTCTTCATCCACACTTCCTTCCTGTCATCATTCCTCTGTTCTTATTTACTCACTGCCACCAACACGTTATGTGCTCAATCGTGAATACCAAGAATGCAACATGAATACCTCTGCTGGTAAGCTTGATTAATCGTACACTTCCTGTTTGGTTAAGTACAGCCTAGCCCAAGATCTCACCTTGCACTTTTACAGAAATACAATAAAGGCATTAATAATGTTGTGTTTAGCTTTAGGGCATGGTCTGTTATCAACAGGTCTAGCCTTGAAATAATTAAAAAAATGGAAATGGCCTACATGATTTCAGTCCTGGATTTCCCTCAGTCTTTTACCCGGTAACTGTTCTTGTAAGCCCTCTCCACAATCATGACCCAGGAGGTTTTCACTTCTATACATTTAAACATATTTAAAAATCCAGAATAGGAAAAAACGTTTCATGACAAAATGTGTGTACCCAGCCTCTTTGTTTCATTTTAACCTCAGAACATCCTTGCTGTTTTAAGTGCTATGGCCCACTTGCAAAATGACATTCTCTAGCTCAGCAGTCATTGAATACTGTATGAATATTTTATACTATCATTGAAAAGTTGCACGGTAGAAAATAGCTTGCTTGTTGTGCTTTTGTGAAGCTCAGACAAGAGAAGTTACGTTGAAGTGAACCTAGCTGGGCTCCATTCTCTATCCAGCCTTCCTCCCTCTCAAACCATGACTACTAATCAAACGTACACAGCCTTTGGTCGTTCTGCTCCCCCTCCACCCATCCTTCCCTGCAAAATGCAAAGATTCAAGTGTAGTGTTTTGCAAGAAGTATGATGGAAAAATCCCAATGAGACGAAAGCAAAAAGGGGTTTTATTTTAGCAGAAGGATTTAGGACAACACTTTGGTTTTCTTGTGTTTCAGTGTTAGTGTGTAACAGGCTGTGCCATCCTGGTCTATTAAAGTAGACGGCTCACGGGGAGAAAGACATGCTGTGGCACCGTTTGGTCCATTTGACTTGCTAAGGTTGCAATACTGCTGCATATATAAGCCACTGTGAGGATTTTGTGTGTATCCTTTTGGGAGGTGTGTATAGCTCATATGTGTGTAAAGGCCTAGACAACACTAAAGAACCCTGTGTGCAAAAAGATTCGGAGTGATTGGGCTGGTGACAGCGGCAATGTTTATGTGTATGTGTGTGTGAGATGTTTTTGTAGGAATATATTTTCATGGCAGCACAAAACTAGCACAAGCAGCACGAAGACATTTGGGTATTTTTCATTTTCTTTGTTGTTTTACTGCCAAAACAGACACCAATGATACAAAGACAGAGGGAGAAAAACAAGTGTCATACAAATCTTCCTCTTCGGCTGATTAAATCTCTTCAGCCATATCAAGGCAGTCAGATTGGAACATTACATATCCATATCCATTCACAGAAATACAAACCTATGTTGCCACAACTTTATGTGGTTTTTGGAACATCTATTCCACTGCTCTGTGAAGGCCTTCCCCAAGATTTTGAAACCTGGCTACAGGGACTTGCTCCCACTCACCCACAAGATCATTGGAGAGGTCAGCTATTGAGTGCATGGTTGACAGGGCCTAACTTGCGGTCTATGTTCCAGTTCATCCCAGAGGTGCTGGATGGGGCTGAGGTCAGGGCTCTGTGCAGGCCAGTCAAGTTCATCCACATCAAACTGTGAAAGCCATTTCACACACTCCTTTGTGTGATCTAATCTGACATAGTTACTTCCATTGATGTGGCAATGTTGGGGTAGTGGGTGGTGTGGGTAGTCAGACTAATATGTGCTAATACATATTTAGCATCACTTCCTCTCCAATCCTTGCATACAGAGAGTCACAACCAGCCACACATATGCATGGACATTGTGTGGGGGGAGGAGGCCGATGCAGTGCATGAATTTAATATCCTTCATTACTAGTTATATTTCACTGTGGAAAACAATAAGTGTACTTCCATCCATGGGAAGAAAATCATCTCAGATGTGAAATCTGAATATTTTATTCAGTGTGTGTGTACAGTTCTTGCTGGGTAGACAGTTATTTTGCTTTATACCATGGACAGTGAGAATTCTTTATTCTTATCAGCTGATTGTCCATTAATAACTTGGAGTTTAATTGTTTAGGGAACTACACAAATTTGGATTCAAACCTGTCGTATATTTAAAAGAATCTGGACACCCAACTAATGTGGGGAGGAGGAAAAAAAGAGGAAGAGAAGTGGAATTATGTTACCAACAGCTAAGATGGTAGCCTGTGGTTTGAAGGACAGCTTCAGGGTGAAGACAGGTGGAAATAAGTGTGAAAATGAGTGTGAGAGTAAAGAGAAGAAGGTAGAGTGTCTAAGACTCCTGTTGAGCAGGACCCTTACCATTTCATTTTATGCTATGTCCTAGCAGTGCATACTACTACAAAACAAACTTGCAATCCATCAAATTATCACGAACAAAGTGTCGCACACTTAAACTGCAGCCTTCTGGATCCCTCAGGGCCCCGGCCCAAAGAGCAGTGGTCCGCTTTGTCTGGTCTAGCCTTGTGTGTAGGTAAATGAATGCTACTGTGTTTCATGAGAGAAGCAACTGTTCTCTATTCTTGTAATTTGACCGTAGTCACAGTTTCAGAGCAATCAACGAAATTACTCTTTGTGTGTGATAAAACCAGACTTTAAAATCAGCCAGGATTTTAATACTCTGAGCCCAGCCTTGTGAAGCATACCTCTTCTCTCTGTCAGCTGTTTTCTGTTTAGCCACTTGTTGCCTGGCAACACTCGCAGCAGTAATTCTAAGGTACCAAAATTTATGATTAAAACAGAGAAGCAAGATCAAGAAATCTAGTATAAGTAAACAAAATACTGATACTGTAACCTGATGACATGACATGGCCACTGTCTCTAGTTTAATACAAATGTAATGGATTCTGCGAAGACAAAGTAGACATTTCATTACACAGGCCTCATTGGGTATCATCCCCTACTTACCTTAATGCCACAAACCATGACCTCAGGTAAAGATAAAGACAATTAGTGGGACCGTGGAACACAGGTAGTTATTCCCCTACACCCTTTAGAAGAACGTTCTCACATAATTCCATGTTTGCCTCTTGTTCTGAGGAAAAAAGTGTCTGATGTGGAGGCCATCTCGATTCACAGTCAGTATATTCTTTGTGTTCAGTTGCAAGAACAAAAGAAAAAAAAATTTGATGAGGGTGTATAGCATACCAAACAACACACTGTATTACCACTTGGTCTTTATATTTAAGGTCAGACGTGTTGATTCTCAGTGCATGGACCTGCAACAGTACATGGTTTTAAATCTCTTAGTCTATATCTAACTAACCTAAGGAAATCTGGCTGTTTCCAATTCCTACACAGAGCATGCCAATCTTTGATTTGCACTCGCAACCATTTGCTTCCCTTTGAAGAAAGACACAAACGAAAAATAAATATTGCAAGAATAGAAAAAAAAAACATCTCATGATCAGTGCATTTTAACCACTGAACTAGCCAAAGACCTCTGTTGCATTCCCTGTTTCCAAATGCAGAAGTGCATTACAATAGCCTGTCTATATTTTTATTGAGAACAATCCTGCAGGAATTGTGCCGTGCCCTGCTACACGGGACAACTGCTCTTAGTCTCATGCTGTATATGGTATATTAAGTAAGTTTTCGCATTTCTTTAGTGGCGTGCTGTGTTTTTCAGTAGACTGTGTACTAAAAATATACCTGCATTTACTCAGTCTTTTTGCTTTTAAGAGTCAGACCAGGGAAATCTCAAACATTTTTCTATCATAATACTCTGACTTCTCTTAAACTGGTATTCAACCCAAAATCTATATTTTGAGCATCAAACACTGACTTCAGAGTTGAAGGATTCTGTACTAGTATAATGTTGGTGGTTTCATCCTTCAAGGAGCAGAACTGCTGTGGTCAGCTTGATTTAGTGTCTTTTACCACTTTAATCTATGGAGTGTAGCAATCTTATGTATGTACCTCAATTACCTTTATCTTATCAGTCCATTTTCTGCTGATGCAAGACTTTGAATCCATTTCTTCAGCCACATCCTTCAGCTCCTCTTGGAGACGTCCTGGGGCATTTCCAGGCCAAATGGGACATGAAATCCCTCCAGTGTGTTCTGGATCTGCCCCAGGATCTCCTCCCAGTTGGACATGCCCAGAATAACTCCGCAGGGACGCAACTGAGAGGCAAAGTAATCAAATGCCCAGACCACCGTTACTGGCTTGATTGATGAGTGTAAACTGGTCCAACAAAGAAAATTCTGCATCTGATGGCTAGAACTCACATGCAGTCATACATTCACTAAATTACATGAAAAGCATGAGAATAAAGCTACACAAATGAAAACTGTAGTATAATGTAGTGTCCCCTTTGCTAATAACCCCAACACTTTAAACTCTATGAGTCACATGATAAGTGAGAGGAAAGCAAAGTTAAAGGCATTCTTTTTTTTTCCTTTCTGTTCTGACACATTCATCCCTCAAGTGAGTTTGTTGTTTGTTGAACATGTGATTAATTAGACACACTGCGCTGGAGTTTTTGTTTGATGGTGCTGATGACGCAGAACATATAGTATACTGACTGATTTGTGTGATCCCCCCTCCAGAAAGTAAGTTATCTGAACCCTTTCGGGGATTAGACATGCACACGATTACTCTGAAATCTTTTCTCTCTGTGTTAAGGACTATATGTGTGTTTGTGTGTATCTTTGACGCAGGCTCATTAGCTGGTGGAATCACAGCAGTAGGTACTGAGAGGGTCCACTGTCCCTCTGGAAAGAAAGACTGAACAGATGTTTACTGTGAACTGTACAATAGAACAGGACAGGACACACTGCTGAAAATTACACACTCCGACACCCACACACATCAAACACATGAACACCAGTGCGCACAAAAAAAAAAAGCTCAGAGCAGAAAAACATGTACACAGAAGCATACACAAACACATGTACTCACAAACAAAACTGAGAGGAAACCATCGAACAGAGCGGTACAAGCTCTGAGCCGCCAAACCAACATTAGCATTCACATTTAAACACTTTTGTTTGCAATCATAAACAAAGAATGTAAAAAGATATGATGTAAATTATGAGCTTCTTGTCTTTGAAACATATCCGCACATGTAGTGTAGTTAGAAAGTCTGTCTTTCTAACTATGGCGATGGAAACACAGTGTTCAGAAGAATGAGGTCAAGTTTTCACAGCAGGTTATGATCATGCAATTTGATTCCAAAAGCCAGTTTGTTCTAAACACGCCACAGACTTTTACAGTAAGAGAAACAATAACATGCAGGAAGCAGGATCTCAGTGACCACAAAGGAATATTTAGAATCTGCAGAAACAAGGCAAAATCAAGGGTAAAGCTGGAAACAGAGGCCAGAATAGCAGACATGTCATTGACATGTCCCCCCAGCCTTGGATGTAACACTAGGTCACTACTGTAGGTAACCAGTTAGATAGGCAAGTTAATGTAGTGTTAGTGAGCTGGATTAAAGCAGATGAACAGTTTGATGTACTCTTTTGCTTTTGCTCCTCTATTTTTGGTTTTTGAGGATCTTCCACATGAAATGAGAGAGCGAAATGAGAACTCCAAGCCTCTCACTTTCCCCAACTGTCGTTTCTTTTTAGAGGCCTGACTTAACTTTTACAGTAAACTACAATGGAATTACAGCACTGCCATCTAATCAAGGTTTCAAGGTTTAGTACGAAATTCATGCTGGACTTTATTAAACACATTATTAGGCCACATTACTGTGAAGCACATCACAAAGAGAAGACAAGAAAATTAAAACTCTTTTTTTTTTTAGCAATTTTAGATAATTAAAAGTCATGCATGCTGGGTCATCGTAAGAGCGAGTTCTTTGTGCTCTGATTGGCTTAATTAGCTTTTGAAGTAGAAAATTACACCTTCAATGAGATTGTGTGATATTTGAGAGTGTGAGGAGAATTACTTAATCAAATATAATCAGAATGGAATAATTAGGACTTATCTATAGCATCACCATACAATGGAATATGTTTTACAATGAGAAACACCAGCTTATAGGTCGGAGGCGTAATACAATAATGCTTTGTACTCGACTGAACCTCACTGATGTACAGAAATGTGCCTTGTGCCTTTTTTCCTTCACACTGTCTTAACAGTCCTTTGTGTATCTGTGTCTTAGTCACTCTTATATGGTAAGAGTCTCCTCAGATTCAAATTATGAAAATTGAACATGACAGAAATTGTTTTAATGGTCCCGGGCAGACTGACAGCTGCTTTTACATGACAAGGCGCTGCAGCCATCAGTTCCAACAGAACAAACCTGCTGAGTTCACACAGATGCAGCCTTCTCAGCAATGGCAGTGTTTAAATGCATGCAAGTCTCTAAAAACCTATTTCATATCACACCGGTTAGTAATGACAGCAGATGAGGAGGAAGAGTGTATGAACAGATGATTGAGCCAGCCCCATACGCACATGCACTTCTGTCAGTCCCTCAGTTGTCATGGGCACCCAGCTGACCTGTACTACACTTCCTCTACTTCTCTCTTTTTTTCTTTCCGCATTTCTATGCTTATTTCCCCTCTCCCTCCATGACCCCATCCATTTATCCATCCATCCAGCTTCAGCCTCAACCCAACATTAGCCAGACTCACAGATACAAATTGTTCCCACTTTTCTCCTCCTCCATACTTCCTTTTCATTTTAAATGCATTCAGCCTACTGAGAGCCCTGCTCCAGTCTGTCCTCACTCCTTTCTTTGTAAGTTTTTCAGTCACTACTCTTTCCTTTTGTAAATGGGCCTAACTTATTGAACCGGGCTCACCTATTTCTGAACACACACAGAGAAAGGGAGAGAGAGAGAGAGAGAGAGAGAGAGAGAGAGAGAGAGAGAGAGAGAGAGAGAGAGAGAGAGAGAGAGAGAGAGAGAGAGAGGTACACAAGCTCCCACATACACACACATTTAAACAGAAATAAACACAACACAAGAAGAGCACACACACACACACACAATGAGGACACACAGAGCACACACAGTGTCAAATCCACTTAACCAAACCACTCTCTTCCTGAAAACGGCTGATTTGAGCCCCCGCAGCCCCTAATCATCCAATCAGGGACAGAGCAATCTCCTCCCCACTGGGCCTATCAGAGCCTTTCGTTCAGGTTCCACTGTTCCTACTGCGATGGTAAGATGGAGTCGTGTTCAGAGCGTCCTGCCACTCATTCTGGCACATTCAGAGGGGCTATCCCTCGCTAGGACTTTGTGGTTCTTTCATATAGTTCTCTGTGGTGTACCAAGCTGCTGTATAACGTGCACATTGCCCGTGTCTAGTCAAGATCACATATGTCCAATTTTGTTCCAGTTTTTTCCAACCGCTGACCACCATCACCTCCAATATATTAAATATACATGAAATAACCTGAGGACCAAGCCTTTGCAGAGTTAATGTATTTGTCTGATTGCTAGTTGAGCAGGAGTTTGATTATGTACCATGACATATGTAGTATTTTACATTAATGCATAGATAGATAGATAGATAGAGAGAGAGAGAGAGAGAGAGAGAGAGAGAGAGAGAGAGAGAGAGAGAGAGAGAGAGAGATGACCTCATCATCCTTTTTCATTGAAATTTGAAAAGTTTGCCTTGAATATGTAGTTATTCAGGGCAAAGTAAGTATGAATCACCTTGCAAAAAAAAAGGAGGGGAATGAAAATTAAACTTTGTCTTTGTTAGCAATTTTGGGTCGTTAAATGTAGTGCATGCTGGGTCATGGCTGCAGCCAGTCCTTTGTGCTCTGATTGGCTTAATTAGCTTTTGAAGTAGGAAATTACCCCTTCAATGAGATTGTGTGATTTCTGAGAGTGTGGAGAGAAAGACTTAATCAAATATAATCAGAATGGAATAATTAGGACTTTCATCTGTAGCGTAAAGTTACAATATACTACGCTTTTTAATAAGAAAAGCCTCATTCACGGGGCTGCAGATGTATGGTGGTAAGATTATGATTCATACTTTATTCAAGTATATAAACGACATGTCTTCCCGTGTGTGCATTTGCATTTTTGATATCTGTACATTGTGTTTATCCTTCCCTTTATGCTATCTATTAAAATTGTACCTTTTTAAGTGAGTAGAAATGTGTGCGGCCAATTCAATTTTAAGATCTTTTTGACCAACTGAAGGCTGCATAGGTGCAGGATGACGGGCTTTTAGCTACCATTGATTATGCCAGTGTGAAAAACAGATATCCAAAGAGAGAGGGAGTGTGATGAGAGTCAGATGAATGGACAGATAAAGGTAGACCAAGCCAAACGGAAGGAGATGGAGTTTTGTCTTTGACAGAAGAGGAGTAAGGTACATTGTGCGAGTAGTCGAGGGTTGTTGTTACAGTGATGACAACCCCAAAAGGTCTCTTTTGTTTGGGCTGATATTGCCATCTGTTCATTTTGGTGTCATAAAAACAGCCTCTAACACGCTTCATGTGAAAGGGGGTAAAGAAAACGAGTACAGGCTTTTAGAAAAAAAAACAGGGATGAGAAGGAGGTCGAATTAGCTTTATATCCGTCTCTCTGACAGTGAAAGAGACATAATTAGAGAAAAGCAATCTCCCTTCCATATCTCTTTCTGTCTTTCTCTACCTGTACTCTCACTCAACCCCCATCTCAATCATTCTCTCTCTCTGCCCATCTCTGAGATGTTTTTGTCCATTTGATTTTCTCCTTTTCATGCTCCATAATGGCACATTGAGAAACCTCCATCCACCCTCATCTCTGTCCTCCTTTTCTCTTCCATTATCCCCCTTTTTGTCCTCTACTCTTTCCTCTTCCTCCTCCTCCACCTCCTTCCTGCCTACCCCTTCTCTCACTTTCCACCTCTCTCTATCTCATTACTCTGAGGGGGCCACCATGCTGTGATCCTGGCCATCAGTAATGGCTCATGGCCTCAGTGGATGGGAGATTGCAAATGTAGCACAGATGAAATATTAGGTGGTGACTGGGATTGTGTAAATCAATGGCTTATGAAGGCTGACCGGGCTCCTTCATCCTCTCACACATACACATCAGAGGTTTAGTCTGTTCCTCCTATTATGTCTCGCTCCATGGGTAACCCTCACTTTCTCTTTGTTGGTAAATCACTCCTCCTCTGTTCTTTGTCTATCTCCGTTTATCATTAACATCCCACTATTTTCTCTCTTCTTCAATTTATAAAAAAAGCTCTCTCCCTCTTCTGTCTCACCCCTCAGTCTGTTTCACCCCCCATTGATGGGATTTGATAATGAGGGACATGACTTGGTTCTCATTTTTAGCCTCTTTCCTCTCTTCCTCCTCCTCCTCCTCCTCTTATCTGCCTCTCTTTACAGCAGAAGGTAGATAATGGGGATCAGAGAGTGTGTGTCTCTTCCATTAAAGCCCCTGCAGGTTCATAAACCAAATCACAAATCAAACAAAAGTGCAGAGCTGGAGCAGAAAGGACTCCAGAGCAGCCAAGTCTCCAAATATGCTTTAGCAATGTTGCCATGAAATTAGTGAGGGAACCATTGAAATGGCATTTAAAAAATAACTGTAAGGGGTTCACAAATGGCTTTAATGTGGTTGGAGTTCCAACAGTAATTTGCACAGGTTGTACATTTGCAGACCTAATAACCATGGTTGTAAGCAAAAGTCAGCAAACAGGAAAGCATGGAGCCCACACACAAGTTCCGCATTGCATTCATGAATGTACTGTAGCTCATCAGCATGATGATGATGCTGATGACATTGTCACTCTCTTATCAGAGTTATGAGACACCACTGATAAATGCACATTCATTTTTATTTTTCTTTGTCTGTTATGCGTCAGGAAGTCTTTTTGTCTTAATCTTTTATGCACTTTCTCATCTGTTTACATCTTTCTCTCTCTCTCTTGCGTTTCCCTTATTTTATTTTTATTCTAATTTTTTTTTCTTTTTTTTACTGTCTGTGTGTTACTCCATGATTTAGCAGTTAGTTTGAAAGCTTCCAGCTGCTCAAATTCATGTTGGAGATAAATTACTAATTAATTAATGAGGGAATTATTAATTGTAAATTTCTGGCTGTCTTTGTTCTGCTTGTCTATGAAAACCATGCTTCCATGGTTAATTACACACTGCTCTGTGCTTTACATTTAAAAAAAAAGTAATGGTGTAAAAATATAAATTGGTTTCATCGTCTGTCTATTGTTTAATGCAAACCCGCATTCAGAGGCACAATTAGTGGTTCAAAAAAATTCTAATATTAAGGTACACAGTGTTCAGTAATGTAAATGGCTTTTGGCCACTGGAAGGTACAGCCCACATTAGCTAAGTGTGAAGATCCTTGCCCTCAACAAAGTTGTGTTGATTTCATTATAATCTGATCAGCTCTATCTGTGCGTGTTCATGCAGGTAAAGGAGGAAACACCATTCTTAAAATACCTGCATTGTTCAGCAGTTTGGGGACTTTAGCCAAATATACTATAGCTGTCAAATGTGACGTAGAATGTTGTTTCACTTCTACAGCACCTAACAGACAAGAGCCCTACTATTTTGTTTACCTGTGGCATTAGCACCAAAGGGAAGCGTTAATTTACTGTTAAATCGACCTCAACACCTACAACAACTGCTTCACAGTTAGAGCTTAACACTGGCAAAACACTGGCACTTTTTAAATCTGCGAATCAATTTAAACACTGAAATCATAGGAACAGAGGATGAGGCTGTAAATGAGCTCATCAGAAGAGGAAGTGCAGGAAATATGCAAGTATCTTATTTGTTGTTCCAGTGTGTGTGTACACTTTACAAATGCACACTTCTATCATAATTACACAACAATTTTACCTGTACTTATGTTAACCAATTTAACTTTATGATGACATTTGATACACACACACACACATCTTCAAAATACCCTCAATGTTTTTTTTTTTTTTAATTACAATCAATATGTTGTTATTCCACAGTAGGAAAAAATTAACAAACTCCCCGTGTAGATGTCACTTTGACTGTAGCATTCTCAAATGTCACCATATATTTGTATTAGTATTGTTCGAATGAGGCTAAATAGCCCCAGTGCTTTGTGTGGCTCATCAGCCACCGGTTCTCTGTCTTTGTGAAAACTGTTGCACTTTAGGCAATCCACAAAATTCCAGGCACATGTAATTATTGATTGCCTGGAAATGTCAAGAAAAGGCTATTATGATTGCAACAAATGCTCCAGCAAAACAGAGACCGTAGCCGAAGAGAAAATTTCAAAATGTTCATTGGCTGATTTTTGTTTTTTAAAATTAAACTTTCTACATAAAAGTTGTTTTTCTTTGGTTTAGGTGGAAGCATTTGAGAGGAAGATCAAAAGTCTTCATTACTGTCATGGGAATGTTCATTAATGTCATTTTCAGTGGTGCGGTCCATTACATGGTATATCTCATCACTCCTGTAATAATAACTGTGTAGTTGGAATTATATCCTCTGACACTTTGAAAGGGTTTAATCAGCCTGAGAGGTGGGAAAATTACTTCAAACACAAAGAAGCATTTATATCTTTCATCTTTTGTGAAAATGTGAAAACCACTGAAAGTGGAGTCCCAAGGCTGGGAGTTGTTTAAGGCTGGGCCGGGACATGTTTGTAACAAATGAAAAGCCAGACCTCTGCAGGGGCTTTGTATTGAACAGTGCATTCTAACTGCTCCATGTGTTGATGGGCTCTCACTGCCTGTGCTTCCAGATGAGATTCTAGATGGAGCATGGAAATTATTTTAGTGGTGGTTATGTTCGCTGCTGATGATCCATGAAGCTTCCCTCTTATCAGGACACCTTGTGTTCAGTTTTACTCTGGATGTCATCCGGGTACAACTAAACCAATATTATTTACCTACCTTTTCAACTACGCCTTATTACACACAACTATCCACATTACATTCTGTTTTCACTTCGCACAGATGCACAGACCAGAGCTGGTGATAGCACAGGGTCACTTTCTAAAGAAATGCCCATAGATACAAATTTAGGAAATGATTTTGAGACCTCACTTGTGTTTATTTCGTATATGGAATTGATCTTCCATTAATAGATCAGCAACCAGAGCTTTACATTTTTTCACAGGATTTTTTTCACAGCCAGCTTGAAAAGCTTCAGATAACCAGCTCTTAAGCTTGGTCGATAATGTCATTAACGCCTTACATTATTCTTTTGTGGAGACATTGATAAACCAACACAAGATGATTAAATAAAATTGAATGGTGCAACACAGTTAACCTACAATAGTTTCCTCTCTCAAAATCATGACAGGTGAGACAGCCTGCTATTGGTCAACATCAATGTTCACGAAAGCGAATCTCAAATTCGTGCTGATTTACTCCTACTCCGTGAGTGAATCCACTAATCACAGAGACGTCATTGAATTTAACAGATTTTTCCACAAAACTGTGTCATTTGAAATACTGGCCTGGAGCTAAGAGTTAATTCTGATTCAAAAGAGTGTTTTCTCTGCATGCTGATTAAGCTTTGGTGAATTGTGTTTTCCTCTCATGTTCTGCCTTTGTTCCTCCTTGGGTGAATTATTTCTTCCTGTGTTGACCTTCTCTGGTAGTTGTGCTCTCAGAGTTCCCCACAATGACTAATTTTGACATTGCAGTGATCTGCCCGCATTCCTAAAGCCAATTGGTCCCTGGATGCTGGACTTTAAGTATCATTGTAATCCTGTTATTCTGTCTTTTGGACTTACTATTGCCCATTAGCACCATGATCTGGAGGTTGTTTCGTGAGATTCAGCTGAGAGATTCCTTCTTCCTCCTCCTGGCTTTGTTCCACCACCAACTACATTTATATTGCACAAGATCCTGTCCTGTCTACTGTACTGATATGGGCCAAATCTTAATCAAGATGCTTATATGGAATCTAATCACCAAAGTCTTTCTCTGCTAACTCTCTAGTAAAGTTTGTCATACACTTTCAATTGTTCTCTCCTTATCGAAATAGATTCAAAATTAAGTTTGAGTCCAACTTGAGTCACTCCTTAACTGTTAGAACATAACAGGACAGTTAGGACTCTTTTCACCCAGCCTGCATCCAGTTTTTAAACCAGGTATGTAAAGTCACTCATTCCCCTCCAGGCTACATGTTTAAGCCTAAATTTTAGCTGCACTGTATTTCACTGGGGCATAAGTAGAGCTTTTCAGTCCAGAGTTGAGATCAACATGTTTAATCATACGAATCGTCATTAGAGTCGCTGTGATCACAGTCAGACAGATGTAGTCATTTTATGTGACACAGTTTTTGCATCCTTGTTGCGCTGTTGCAGTGCTGTTACAATCCCAGAGGGATGTACCATCCCTCTGTACCATCCTAGGCTCTTTTACACTGACAACAGGTACAGTGCTGAGCTGTTGTTTTCAGAGGAAATTAAATTCACATCAATAGTTAAGGTATGATGAAAACATGGATTGTTAAAGCAAAAACTGTCTTACACACACTCACACACCTACATCTTCCCCACCTTCTCATTTTGTTTCTGTCTCCATCGTTTTCTGTCTTCCTCTCACCATCTCTTCTTCTTTGTCTATCATTCTCTCCCCTACTCTCTCTCTTTCTACTTCCCCTCCCTCTCTTCCTGTCCCCAGTGCTCACTGCCACATTGAGTTTTCACAGGAATTTGAGCATGAATCTTTAATTAGCAACAGCTGCTGTTCTTGTGTGCTTGTCTTTGTGTGTGTGTGTTTATGTGAGTGAGCTGGTGTGTGTCTGGTTGGTGCTAACTATTCTCACGGGCTCACTGTCACCTCAATCACTGCTTCACACACCAAGCAGCCTGCCAAAGAGCACACACACAAACAGTTGCACGTGTGTGCTCATGCAAACTTTAGCTTCCAAATTCACATATATGTCCACACCCACACGTGAATGCACGCGACACTTGCATCCATCACTCAACGCACACGCACACACACACCCAGAGACACTATGTATATTTTTCAGTGTCCTTGGCCCTCTTCCTCTCTGTCCTTTCGTCTCCTCCTCTTGTTCTGTCTTTCTCTCTCTTTGTCCTCATTTGCTCAGCTGTTAGCTATGAATTATGTATCATATCCTTATGGAGTGAGAAAAGTTAGCTTGGGGCTATCATTCCCCACTTAACGATCATTAGTTGTGTCTTTGCACCAATTAGAGCTTGATAGCAAATCAGGTCCTTTTTGCAGCCATCCAACTCCTGCATAATGCAGCTCATTGCACCTGTTACTGCAGCAGCTTTTGTTGTGATTCTACTGAAAACAGTCTGTAAAGATGAACAATAGTTTCAGATTTTAGACTAAATTTCTCCTGTTAACTTGAGAGCATGCTACTACTGCTTTTTACGCTGGGTACTAAGCACTAGGTACACATACCATCAGACCAAGGAAACACAAAAATAGCTGCCTGTAAAGGTCAGGGTGTGACTCTGGTCAACTTCTTGTGTGCACATATGAAAATCAGTAGAGATCACAATTTAACTTCATCAGTCATAAACAACAACAGAACAAAGGAACCACAACACGATAGAGGAAATGGTCATCATCAGCAGCAAACATATCAGATGAAATTGATTACTTAAGTAATCAACTTAACTTTCTTAAGTTTACACACTAAAATAAGAGGGTGGCCATTATCTGCTAAACAGCAAGGCTGTAGACTCTGTAGTCTTGGGAATTCATACATGTGTCTCATATCTGTATTACACCATCCTGTTGTTGTTCCATTTTGTTTCATCTGGAAACCGTTGTGTGAAACCTCACTGGGGCTACTGTGGGTATCTACTGTATAACCCATGTATAACACCACTGTGGTACTAGCTATATAGTAAGTACAGCATGGCTTGTACAGCCTACGGGAGTGTACCAGCAGTAGGCATACCAGGCCTTCATCATCACGGTACCAATAATAGACACATGGCTCAAATGTTGTGGAACAGTCACAGTTTGGTTAGATTTTGGCACAAGAACTATTTGGTTAGGTTCAGGAACAAAATCATGGTTTGGGTTAAAATAAGTGCATAAGTGCATGGATGAAAGAAACAATGCTGACTGTTGGTTTCTCCTTCGAGACAGACCTGTGTTTGGTCAGCTGATCCATCCGCCACAACCACCTCCTAAAGACAGACCTTGTAGCGTTAAATACTACGTCACCTCACTTTCTCCTTCGCTCTTGTAATGTTTGCTATGGCCACTAAAGGTCACCGAACAATAAAACGTAAATAAATATAAGGTCATATTAACCTGCTTGCTCTTTTACAGGACGACAGGCTCAGTATGTAGGAGGGTTTCTGCTGTGAGCAGACAACACTGATCTCTGTACAGGAGTAATAAACAGATGCTCTTTCCAGCACAGATTACAGCATATGTGGCTATATGTGGCAGAAGTCACCTGTCTTGCACAAGAATATTTCATATTGACATATAGACAATTGATTGCATCGATCCCTCAATGATGCCTGGATTAAGCATTTAATCTTTCAGTTACAATTAGTTGCATTGTGTCTACAAAGATGATACCACCTTGCCAGCTGAGAAAACAAGTTGTTCCCTTAGTCATTGAATCCTGCATCCTTCACAAAACTGTACTTTATTCTGACAGAGTATGCCTCCTCCCCTCTCTTCTCCTCTCCTTCTACTCTCCTCTCCCAGGATCCCTTTCTCCGTTACCAGACAGCCTTCTTGCCAGGACCGGATTTTATTTTGCTGACTTCAAGGCAATTTGTGGGATAAATGTCATCTTTTCCATTATGCTAACATTGCCGGCCTTCTTGCCTTACTCCACGTGCGTGCACACACACACACACACACACACACAAATACATTCAGACACTGAGATTGTATGAGCTTGTTCCCTGTTAGCTGTCTGGCCAGATATACAGTGGGTGTCATTGCGGTGCCATGGTAACGAACCATAAACCGAGACTCATGTCTTTCCTTTACCACTGACGTGGTAGGAGTCCCTCCATTCTCTGCTGGTCACACAATAGCAGTTGCAGCATGTTCTATTTCAAACACAACTCATAGAAGAAGAAATCACCCTGTAATTCACCATAATAATCAGAGAATATTTGGATGTACTGTCGCAGCATCTAACAGTGACATGCTACTGCTGGATTGTTGCACGCAGTGGGGAATCCACAAAACGCTGACATACACCCCCCTGTAGTTAAATTCAAATGCCATCCTGACACTCTGTAGAGCATTAATAGCATCCAGTACACTGTACTGTATCATCTTGCAAGCCATTCTCTGTGCCCACACTGTCCTCACTTTGGCTTACAGGCTTAGTGGCTCAGCTCATTTCACACCCAACTTCACACTCCTCCTTCCATAAGGGAATAGGAGATGATAGAAAGGTGGAAGAGGGTGTAGCATTTCAAGGGAGAATGTAACAGAGAGGTTGTTAAATAAGTAAGGGATAAGAGTGTAACAAAGGAATGAAATTGAAAGGAATCTAAAGGAGGAATGTGAGATTATTTAGGGTGACAAGGTGCCATTATTACAACAGGACACGTTCAAAGTGATGGGGGCATGGAGAGGATGGGATGGAGGGATGGAAAGGGAGGAAATGATAGAGAGAGAGAAGACAAGGAGGAGGTGGAAAAGAAGATGAAAAACAGTTTAAGAGGTCACAGTGAGGCTAGTAGCCATTCTCTCCAAAGACAAATGGCAACAAACCCTCTTCAAAGGAAAAGACCTGATACTAAAATAACAGTCTCTAAAGCATGGATTTCCATCAGGCTTTGAGCTTGTTATCATTCTTCTGTTCAAGGAACCTGAAGAACATCTTGTTTATCTCTCATCTTTTCACTTCTCTTTTATTCATCTGCTTCCTAATACCCCACTTCATTTTCTCCACCTTTGATTCCTTTTCTCCTTTCTAAGGATTTATTTTACCAGGGATGAGCAGATTGTTATATGAGCATGACACAGCAAGAGGAAATTCACCTCTGAAAGGGAAAGGTGAAAGAATAATATTTAAAAAGTTATAAACTCAGATTAACTGGGTACAATGACTTTAGCATGAAGATAAAAGGGTGAGGAAAGAGGGAGTTGGAGAAAACACAAATTGAGCGATGGGTAATGATGACAGGATAAAATGGATGACTGGTTTTTATGCACAAAACTTCTTTTGTTCTCTGTAGAAACATGCACAGGTCATGTGGCCATCGTTGTGTGTGCACGTGTGTGTGTGCCCTACTTATATTCCTGTACAAACCCTTAAGCATCCTGACCACAAAATCACAACCACACAAGTCGAAGTGATGCTGGGGCAAGTCAATCTACAGCACTCATTTTAAACTGAGGTTTTCCTTTAAATTTAAATTCAGCTTTAATCCTATGAGTTTTGTTCTGTACAAAAACCAAAGTGTAAAAATGATAATCTGCTTTTCTTAAGAAAGCCAACCATAGAAACAGATAATTTGCATATTTGTGGAAGCATGCCAATAATGTGTAAAGTGATGTTTGAATAATGTGCCTCAGCTTCCACTAAATGTTGAAGGGAATATGTCAGTTCGATTTTCCTTACAGAAAATATAGTAGCTTTGTTTCTTCTAGAAGGTTAAAGGGTCAAACTCCCAGAAACACTATTGATCCGATGGAGCATTAACATTCATGCGGCTGTCTTTAAAATGCAGTGCCTGTCAGTGAAGTGTACTGTATGCCAGAAGGCCACACTGAAACACAGGCACATGGGCATAGAATTACAATAGATGAGCAGGACCTTTTCTGTTATAATAGTCATCATCTATGTCTTTCTTTCTTTCTTTCTTTCTTTTTCCTTCTTTCTTTATTTCTTTCTTTCCTGCCTCCTTGCATGCTTTTTTTCAACACTGTACTTTTAGGTGTGATTTAAGGAAAATGACCCTGAGCCGTAATGTAAGGAAATGGGGGGTGGGGTGGGGGGGGGGGGGGGGGTGGGCAGGTTATCAAAAATGTGGAAGGCTTTGAAAGGTCAGTGTGTGTGTGTGTGTGTGTTTGTGTGTGTGTAGGCAGCAATTGCACTTGAATGCCAAATAAAATAGACTTTCCTGTTTTTTATTTAATTCTTTCATTCTCTATACAATACCACTATAATCTTTCCCTTACACACTACTTCTTCTTCGTCTTTCATACAATTTCTTTTTTGCTCTCTCCTTTTGGCCCAGTGACCTGTTCAAACCATGGCCTGTTGAAAATTCAGTTTAAGAGTGCCTACCTGCTTGCCCCAATATTACAGGCTAAAAAGTTCTCTGACCAACCCCCACTCCACACACACGCACATGCAAAATAGAAACTGCAGAAAAAGAAAGAGACGAGAGAAGAAAATTTTGAAAAAAGCAGTGTGAAGAAGAAGAATATGATTTCCTGTGGTTTCAGGAGCGCCACAGTCTCAGGCCGGTCATATATTATTGACTTTTCACGAGGCACACAGTAATATCTCGCACACTGTGGGCTCAAGGCTTCCATTTCGCCAAAGTGAACAGAGGAATGGAATTTTCTATGAGGGGACTATGAAAATATTGTTCCTAATAAATAGGTCTGTTGGTGTCTGTTTTGTAAAGCCCCCCCCCCACACACACAAAAAAAAAACAAGGGTGACCGCTTTCCACAGTCAAAGCTGAATATTTTCACTTTTTCTTTGTTTTTTTGAATTATTTCCCCTCTTTTCTAGCTTTTTTTCATCCTTTTCTCTCTCAGTTTCCCTCCATCCTCTTTCTGCTTAGGTCAGACTTTCTCTCATCATGGGGGACCCAAAAATAACACTATAATCTTAACAAGTTTGCAATGGCAGACTTGTCATTTATTTTCACATTTAGTGGTGGCAAATCTGTGCACATACATACTACACACTTGAGACCTTATGTCTTGTGTGGCTGCTTTTCTTGAAAACGTTTGAACGAGAGAAAGGGAGAGAAGCAAAGAGAAGATAATTTAGGAGACAGACTGCCATGAAAGGCAATCACCTACAAAATATAAAAATGTAAAATAGCATGAATTTTTTTCTGAGAGTAGTACTGCTCTACAAGGTCTAATTCATCTTTGAAACCTGTGGTAAAGACAAAGAGGTAGGAACTGAAACTTATCACAGCAGACTCTAGGGGGAGCACTTACCACAAAGCACAGGATTCCACTGAAAGGTTGTTCTCAGGTTTGACAAATCAAGTTAAGTATTTAAAGTTTTAAGTCCTAAATTTTGTTTGTGGTGTTATTATTTTCTTTTTTTGTAATCACCTTTTCACCATTGGGGATGAAAGAGTATAAAGAGAAGGTTGCATGTAACATACAATATGTAAAAAAGAGACAGAATTGATTTGATTTTTCTGATTACATTCATCTGCCTCTCTCCCACTGAGCTTGTAGCTCATCTGTTCATTGTAAAATCAACAAAAGAAACACTATTCTTTTCCCCTCTGGTTCTGGACACACTCACAACCACACACGCACACACAGACAGACACACATACAACCAGTTTACACCAGGCTTTGTTTCAGACATTTTTTTCACCAGCAGTTCAGACAGTGTAATCTATGAGAAACAGTTTTTTGTGGGCTTGGTAGAATCCAGGTACAGAGCATTCCTTTCTCATCTGAATTCACAGCAGCACTGTCTGACTCTCTAATATGAGACAGAAGCTGTAGAACCTCACAGTTCAAAAAGCAGTTTAGTCACTCCTGACATCAATCATTTGAACCCATGACTGAAATCATGATAAACAACAGTCACACACTGCACACTCATTGTTTAGCAAATTTATTACTTGACTCACACAACAACAAGTATTCTACTTGACAGTGTGAGCAGTATTCATCGAAGATGCTGGGATTTCCACAGGGAACTATTTCGGGCCCTTCGCCTTTAGTGTGTACATGAATGACATGCTTTCAGTGTATCTGTACAGCCATATACTGATACTTTATAAAGCATATAGCGACACTGGAATTGTGTTTCTAGTGAACAGATTATTTGTAGATCCAATAGTCTTTTGTCTCTGTATTGGTGTCCATCGACTTGCGAAGGAAATATCTAACTCTTTATCTGCTAAACACACCACAGTGTTCACCAGCTACTTGCTATTTTTCTCTGCCATTAACTGCTGGGGAGGCAGGGTACACTGGGTTTATGATGTGGTGATTATTCTCCATGGGTTTGTCCCTACACGTGAACCTTTTCCACATTACAAGGAATAGTAATCCATTGTTCTGATCTAATGTAGCTATTACGTCAGAAATGTCCTAATTAACCCTAACACTATTTGCTGTGGCAACAGTAAAGTTAAGCAAAACAAAGAAAAAAAGACAAGGCAAAAGTACTGGAATGTTTCACTTATACTTTTTAGGAAAAATATTAGAAGCAACTACTGATGCCTACAGCACAGGCTCTCACATTATTGTCAAGGATACATGGCTTGCACATGGCTTGATTTCTTATTGTACTGATCCTCAGCAGTGCACGTACTGTATGTACTTAAAAGGGAGAGTACCATTTGCATACAAGAAGCACACAATGAATGACTCTTTGCAACTGTTGCCATTGCTAAGACAGCTTAAGAGTTTGCACACTTACAGTAGGTGGATATCTAGAAGTGCATATACGTATCATTCTCCAGCTTAAGGGCATCAATGCAGTGCATTCTGTATAAAATTCTTTGAACTGCTTCGGGATTAATTCAAAGCAAGAGTCTGTGTCAATCTCCGCCATTATTTGCAATGACAATGTTGGGATGAATAAAGCAGGCCAAGACATTCCCAATGAGATGGTGTGTTTAACATAACAAAAGGGTGTTTTTCCCTGCATCTTATTCTGTTTTCTGAAAAACCTTGATTTCATTCAGGCAGTCAGTCACTCTGCTATCATCGTTTCTTTTCATTGCCTTGTTGTTTAAGCCCCCGTAAGCCCCCATCTTTTTCTTACACGTCACAACATTTCTGTCGTTCTTTATTTCTATCTTTCTTTCGGTTTTCCTTTCTCATTACATTTCCTTCTCTCTTTCTGTTTTCTCATCTCTCTGTTTCTCTCGCCCCTCTCTGAGGATTTGCCTCAGACATAAAATGCTTGTATATTCAATTATTTATTTATCAGTTTTTATTTGCATGAGGGCAGAAGGTGTTATGGCGTGTGTGTATGTGTGTGTGCGCGCTGTATAAAAGAGGTCAAAGTATAAGGATGATGTAGTTATGGGTTTGCAATTAATGAATTTACATACGATAATGGGGAATGTTCGGCAGGCAGAATGCTGCTCTCGGATGGGAGCAAGTTTGACCTCTGACTGATCACAGAGGCAGAGAGAGAAGGAGGGAGGGAGGGAGACTGACCTTAGAGAAAACAGAACGATTTCCCACTTAATTTCATAGACACTCATTTACAGATATTTTCATAAGAAAGAGAGAGAGGGAGAGCGAAGGGAAAGAGATTAAATTGCTTCATGCATTGATAATATCTTATATTTTGTATTAGAGGGAGACAGGATGGAGCCAAAGAAAGAGAGAGGGAGAGAGATCGACAGACTGACCAATCTCTGGGCGATCTCCTTAATTTCACAGACGCTCATTTAGAGGCGTTTTCATAGAAGAGAGAGAGATTAAATTGCTTCATGCATTGAAAATGTCTTTTTTTTTGTAAAAGAGAAAGGAATGAGATAGAGGGCGTGAACCTGCTAGTCTTTTGGTCTGCAATTCCTCCGAATCCAATTCAGCATCAGACTTCTTCCCATTCCATCGCCCTATTCATCTGCTCACATCAAATTCTTGTTGCACTGAAACGGCAGATATAACCAACTGTACTGATTTAAAGGACCGGGCTGGTGATATTCAACATTATTCTTATCGTCAACAAAAAAGAAAGACCAAAACAAACAATGAACTGAAGCCACATACAAATATTGTGTGTGTATCCGGAGTCTGATCTTTCTTATCTCTCAGGGCCATAGACCTCCATTGTTGTTCAGAAACTTAAAAATGAGCTAAATAGAAGAAGAGCTTAGTTTTAGATAGCTTTCACCATCTACTGTTTTTTTTTTTTTAAATAAGTCGAAGAAAGAAGAATATAGTTTATTTCATTTTTCTCTGCATGAAAATGTTGTAAGCACTCTGAATGTAATCAATCTGCTTGTGATCACAAAAGCAGATTCAGTTTTTCTTGTTTTTGAACTTTTCTTTTTTTTTTTTGTACCATGGCTTTAAATTCGTATCAGTTTTGATATACTTCATGGACCCTCATTTCTTTGGACCCACACAGACATTCAGTCCAGCTAACTTCTCCCCCAAACATGCCTTAAAAAGCCAGTTTTATTTAGTCCCAGTCAACTATTTTTCACAATTGTAAATGTATCTGTTTCTTGGTGTAAAATAGGCTAAAATGAAGTAAATTCAATTCAATTCAATTCAATTTTATTTATATAGCGTCTTCCACAATCAAAATTGTCTCAAAGCGCTTTACAGAGACCCAGAGCCTGACCCCAGAGCAAGCACTTAAGGCGACAGTGGCAAGGAAAAACTCCCTTTTAACAGGAAGAAACCTTGAGCAGCAAGTTGGAAAGCGCAGTCACAGTCTGCCTTGATGTATCGCAACTTGGTTCTGTGACATCACCTGTGAATGGAGAGATCACGGCACAGCCACGTGATGAAATACACACATGCAAAATCACTTACACGCACACACACATACCTCCCAGTCCCCACAACTATTAGCTTTCATGAGCTGTCGGAATAATTCTCTGCTTCTTATACACACATAATTAGTTTTCAAAGAAGCTTTCCACGAATATAGTATCAATTACTTCCTCTCTCTTCGCCATCCTCCTTGGAGACAGGTGGATTTAGTGAGCTCACATTTTCTGATGTGACAGTGTGTTAATTGAGCTATTAGCCAGAGGTGTGTGTGTGTGTGTGAAGGAAAAAAAGACAGATGCAAACCCAAGGTGTGTTCAGGTTCAGTTCGTGGTAGGTGTGTGTGTGTGTGTGTGTGTGTGTGTGTGCATCTTTGCAGGTGTTTTGTTATATTTCCTCTCTTTCTTCTCTAATTAACACCTGCGAACCACACCAGACTGATAGGTGTGAAATATAGATTTTTTTTTTACTGTTTAGTGTCTGATGGGAAAGAATGGAAATTTGTCTGTCTTTTTAATTTGACTCACATTCACTGATTGTTCTACATGGTGAAAGGTGATATTAAAGTGTAGAAATTTCTGCAGTGAATTGACAAAGCTAAATTTATCATTTTCATGAGAAGATGTTGCTTCTAACAAGTAAAAAAAAAAGTGTAAAATTCACTGAACCTGTTGCTTCGTCTGTCTCTGCTTCTTTCCCTGCCTGGTCTGATCTCACTTGTCTTGTATGTGTCTCATTCTTATACACGTAATAAAAGAATATCATCCAAATGCTTGGCAGCCTGGCCTAATGGAGAAAAACAACAATATTCATGGGAAATGTTACTCACAGACATTTGTACTTCAGACTGCCTGTAATGTAAGCAAAAGTGAAATTAAAGACACTGTTTTGTTTTCAGGGTTTTTGAGTCATCACCAAGCAGTTGTTTTATTTTCTTTTCTTATCCAGTATTTTGTCCATCTCTGATGCAAGAGTCTTGTTTTCTCAAACGGTGGGTGGTAACCACGCCAAGTAATGTTTTTTCTTTCTCATTTTCTGTTTCTTTTGCTCTATTTTGCTTTCCTCCACGGCGAAACTTCAGACATTGTTTTATTTTCTCCTAGTTGTTGAAGTATCAGTGCTATTTTTTTCATGTGTGTCTCTTTGTCTAAGCAACATCTTCGCTTCTACCATCTGATCAAATTCAGAGCCAGTAGTCGGGTGCATCTCAGGTCCAGGTGTAAATTATATGTAGTTCTTACATGAAAACTGATGTCTTCTGTCACTTAAATAACTGTCCTGTGTGTCATTCCTGTCAAATTGATGTATGTGTTCTTTAAAGCCACAATGGGCTGTGAGTAGGAGTTCTCTCCGAGAAAGAAGAAGTACTGAAAAAGACTAAAATATGTCAACCAGTCCAGTGAGTAACATCAGCATATACACATGCATTTCAAAGACCATTTTAAATTCAGGAGCACAAAAGTAAAACTGTTGCTTCAGATGAAAGTGCCAATGACTAAATGCTATTATTACAAATTAAAAGTTGCAGAAATAATTTTAGTTGAGTCACATAAAAAGTCTAAAACTCATGAACTTAAATTCACTTGATCACTTCCTGATCACTTCAACCTAAATCGCTGTACTCTTCTCAGTTGCAATGTGCTGTTCAGTCCTTCATTAGGTTAAACTTCAAAACTTTGGGAAAAGACTATTTAAAATAAGGTGTAAATACCTTTCAGAATAAAACAGCATTGCAATGTGGAAAATAAAAGCATTGGGGCAAACAACATATGTCAAGATTCCAAGTGGAGCCATAAATGGTTTTTACTCTACCCTGGATAGTAGAACACTAGTCCATACTGTGTGTGACACATTGAAGATCACTGCAAGGACAAGGCATGATCGACAAGGCAATTGTTACTAGTGTGTGTGTGTGTGTGTGTCAGAGCATGTAGTGGAAGGGTCTATTGACAGCCTGCTATTCTTTTCCCTGCACAGTGGGATATGGGGTGTGACTGATTGTGTGTACACGTTTGTATGGGGGACTGGGGGTTTAGGGGAATGGACTGAGTGTGGCTGATCAAAATGTCCCCGCTGACAAGTCCTATTATCGATCTGCCTGTATCTGTGGCCGACACATGACTCGCCCCCTGCCCACTCCAACCACACACCCACACCCACCAACATCACTCCGCGGGGTGCAGGAAAAAATCTTTGAGTAACATATAACATGTTGAGTACCAGGGCACAGCATTCTGTCTGAGCTGGATTTATTTGGTTAATATAATTTATTGATGAGATTTGGACATTTAGAATTCAACACAGAGCAGGCAAAGTAATGTGAGGGGACAAAAGCCAAATGAAAACAACAAATAAGTACCACACAAAGAAAAGCTTTAACATAAAGAAGACACTGATACTAATATCTGACAATTTGAAATGTGTTTTTTATCGCACATAAATATCATTTACAATATAGATTTATGCATTTGTCAATGGTTATTCAATGCATCCTCTACATAATGAATCTTGGGCCATAAAGACTTTCTGTGGGTCATGTGCTCACAATGAAAAAGGAGTAGGTGGGTCTATAAAACTGAGATCTGTTAACACCAGTTTAGGAAGAGCTGGATACAATGTTCATGTGGTGCTGGAAGAGGGGATACTTAACCTTTGTTGTTCACAAATACAAAAAAGTGTGTCCTGGATGAGCAGTGGTTGATGGCGTAACAGTAAACATCCTGAGCTGGAAGCCATCCTGGTAAATTTGTGTTATTGATGTCTCTTTTTCTAGTTTCCTGTCTCTCCACAGTACTGTTCAAATGCAAACATGACACGAACAGAATTATGGCTGCAGAATGAGTTTTTGTGGCTGTTATTGTGTATGTGGCCCCCTGCTGTTTTTATGCCAGATGTGCCTCTCCGTCCATCTCACTTCTTGAAAACCTTCTGGTGATACATTTGATCTGAGGCTGCTGGGGTGATTTAGAAACATGCTATAGGCGACACATGGAAAATATAGGTACATGATCTTCAACATTAATAATCAATGTTGTAACTGTAGGAAGGAGTGAATGAAGGACAAAAGCTGATGTGTCCATGTACAGATATTAAGTGCTTTCATGTATCCAGCATGTCTTACTTCAGCATCTTACAATGCCCTCATCTCTCCCACGACACCTTTTCATTTTCTTTATTTCTTCTTTTCTTTTTTTTTTTTCTAAAGCAGAACATGTTCTACCACACATATTAATTTGTTTGCCAGGGTCTGGATGCACCTGGCCCAACAGCAGGGGAGCATTTACACCCTAGCATGTTCGCTGTGGTTAATAACAGTTCATAATGGAGGAGGCACGGCAGGCACACACTGCTGGATTTTGCCATATGGGGTGCGGAGAAGGAATGAGCAACCATATGGATCAGCTGAGCAAGGTCTGTCTGTGAGTGAAAAGATAAAACCAAAGTGGGAACCTTTTTGGCAACTGGGTTAAGGTTGGGTATAGGGGTTGGAAAAAGAAAGTTGAGTATAATGTGTGTGTGTGTCATGGTCAACAATGAAGTTGACAATGGTCAAATGCTGTTGTCACTGCCTCTTTGTGCAGCCAAGAACTGACAGTTTTTTGTTTTCCAGTGCTATGACCGTAGTCGTATACTGCTGTTGTCACTATCAGCTGCCTTGTCTCCATCACTGTGAAAAAATGCATCTTATGTATAGCAGTTGTGTACTAGTGCATGTATGTAAATAGGTGTGTATGGAGGTAGTCTACTGGCTCCTTCCTAATAATCAGCACAATCCATAAGGAGCCAATTTGGCTCTGTAGCTGCATTCATCTCTTCCACACTTGTTTGTGTTATAACTGTGATTGTAAGATGTAATCTATGCCATGAGTTTATAGGCTTTGTTTGTCTTGCCCACCCTGAACTCAGTCTTAGCTCCATCTATTTATTATCATATTGTAAATAAAACATTGTTAATTTTCCATAATTTGTCTCAGAGGCTGAGGAAGAATGGATCTTTTTCATGCTGTGTCTTGGCAACCCTTAGACATGACATGACACAAGATTTATTCACTGTTGTGTGGATATGACCTCAGCTGTCAGCCTCTTTCACAGCAGACATTTTGACTTAGCATAGTAGTCAAAGCACAGGTGTTACTAATAACATTAATGATGGCTGTGGTCTATTCAACAGTCCCAGTAAGCCATGACAGTGTGACAGTGAGCCAACATGCACAATAGCAGGACTTGGAAACTGAAGCAGCCAAAATGGAATTGTGCCATCATTAATTTGATTTACATCTGTGTTATGATGTGACATGTCAGAATGTCCTCTATGAAAAAAGTCTACTGGCAGTGTTGGGGAAATTAAAAAAAAAATTATATGTTGTACTGCCTGTACAAATCCAGTTTGAATCGATGCTGACAAATCACATGTCAAACCCTGAAAAGAGCTGAATTTGATTCTTTGGGATGAAATAGAGTGGTATTAAACCAAATAACTCTCAGTCCTTTAATCTTTATTTATTACATTTACAGTGTGTTGTTGTAGTGTCATTAAAAAGAAAAAAAAATAACTTTGTCTCTATTCTCCAACTTCTCAGTTAATTTAAAGATTTCAACAATTATGTCCTTAATGATTATTCAAGTGTACTTCAAACTTTCAAACTTTCACCAAAGAAATAAAGAAAAAAAAATGCATGCATGCACAATGTTCCTCCTCCCCTGGGGTTCATTAGTAGCAATGGAATTCAGTGACCCAGAAACTAAACCTAGCCCAAATCAATTAGCAGACATACACAAGCATACATTTGAGCTGCTAATTACAAATCCAAACTCCACCTCACAGTGAGGGGTTTCCTCTTTGAAGATGAACCAAACTGTGAAAAGCCAAAATGTTTTGTAAGTACAGTATTTTTGTTGGCTTCAACGTTTTATACTGAACTAATGCCAGCCAGTAGAAGATCAAGGGGTTCAAGGGGTTTGATTAGGTTTCAAGGTTTGCACACATACAAATTTGATGTCTGCTGTACTGGATTGAATCTCTTAATATTATTTAATTAAAATAACATTTAATCATACCTTTAAAATTGTTGTGACTATCACTGAATACATAACCCCAGGTGTTAAGAAGGTAAAACAAAATCTATTACTGCTAATCGTACTTAATAAAATCATACCACATGTACGACTGTTTATGTTTTTTCGTACATTATTTTGGTTAAACAATTTGACTTCCAGAAATGCAGCATCACTGTTTGATTTGAAGTAGCTAACATATTGCCATTTCACATGACTGTATTAAATACATAAACCCAAATGTAGAATTAAGCCATTTAAGGCCATGAAGTGCAAACACCCAACAAACACCCGAAAAAAACAAAACAAACAAAAACAGTAATGATGTCATGGAGGCTTGGCTGGCAGCTTTGAGCTTGGACAGTATCCTAGTGCTATGTCCTACCACCTTTTAGGAGCAGGTTTTTCACGTTTTACATGGAAAAATATCTATCGAATGGGGAAGCTCATATTAATTTTTTTTTTATAAACAATGGATCAAATTGCTGAGTGTAACTATGACTCATAGCGACAAAACTCAGAGACTTAACGCCCAACTTTGCAGCTCTCCCCAGTGATCTCTCAGTTCATTGTTTTGGAGAATAAAACAGAACTAAAAGAGAGGAAATACTGGACGTACATTCATCAGATGGCAAGAAACAGTGCTCCCACACAATGATAATGTTGCTTTGTGTCTGTCAGATGTGTAATATTGGTAATTATATGCTTACACATTTGCCATGATAATCGACTGTAGCAATAATAGGAGCAGTTCGCCTTTAAGAAAGTGACAGCAACAAGCGGTGGAAGAGCTGGTCAGGAACTGGCCAGGAGCGGACGGCAGTGAAGGCATCTCAAAACTTTTCCAGCACACAGTACGGTGGTCTGTTTACTATTTCACGTCGCTTGCAGTTTGTCCCTGAACGTGAAAACAACCTCCACGTTTCAGTACATTATCTGTCGGTGATGAAGTGGATGCTACCGACCGCTTCGAGAAAAGGAAAGTTGCGAGAGGGAAAACTTCTGGAATGATGCCCAAGCGACTGCATCCCTCCCTCCAAAGTTCAGCTAAGGTGGCTAACGTTGGCTAGCGCAGGGCTCAGCTCGCTTACTGTGTGTGAAAGTTTTGATATCCATTTGTATGTCTGTCGAAACGAGTTGTTGCATCGCCTGATGTAGTGGACAAGGGCGTGAGGATCTGTTATGCTTATGGCAAAGCGAATGCTATCATCCTTGGCTTGCTATCTTAGCCGGGCTTAGCCAGGTTGCAGGACCATGCTAATCATTTTTAGCCAACTGGAGCTAAGACAGACAGCTAGCGTCTGTCTAACCCTAACCCTAACACTAGTTAACTCTCGGTGACAAATGACATAAAACACACACTTTTCGTTTACCAGCTACCACTCAGCTCCAACATGAGAAGACCGCAGTGTTAACGTTTCAGGAAACTTTATTTATACATGGATTTGTTGCATAGTATCAGTACTTGCAGGATTCCACTTAAGGAGATGTGGAAAAAGATGAGAAAGGAAAGGACAACGCTGAGAACCATAGTATGAGAAAGTAATATACTTAATTCTGTCATTATAATCAGCTGTAAAATTTGCTAGGCATGGCATGGACAGACAGTAAGCACATTTGACAGTCTGTCAAATGAGCTATATTGAGCATTTTGACAAGCAGTAAGTTTTGTTTGGATGCAGTTGTTTTAAGTTTTTGACCACAAGCCACTCACTATTAGTCCTGCTTTTGTCCCACTTTCTTTCTTTCTTTTTTTTAAACCTTTTCTGGTTGGTCACATCCCTGCCTCCTCATCAAGACCTTCTGGGGGGCATTCTGCAATTTGGAGCCTTCCTGCATTATTATCAGCATTGTTCTTCACCCACATCCAGAGGGCCCACATCTTGGATGAAGTGTGGAGTGCTATAATGAAGGTGACAGTAACGTTTGGGCAGACAGGTGTGGTGGTGCCCTGCAAGGAGGGTTGGACCGTGAGGGACCTCATCCAGCAAGCCACGCAGAGATACAGAAAACTCCTGGAACAGGTACTGCTCAGAAGTTGAAATGGTTGAAATTAGCCTCTAAGGATGGGCAATGTTGTGACATGGAGCTGTATGTTTTAAAGTTGCTGCTCTTAATACAGGCAAATGTGTTTATTATTATTATCTTCATTACACAAATATTTGAAGGACACGCCAAACAGCATACGAGATACTTAAATATTGTTGTTTTCCCAAATATGTCAGGCGGGTACATTTAAAAATGACCTCACCTTCTACATGACTTTATAAAGCAGTCATGATGGATGTTTTTTTCATACTAATGCTGCTCAATTGTTAAACTTTCTGAGTGGCAGTAATTGTAGTTGTAGAAATAGTATTTTGTTGTCACTGATATCAGATAGTCCAGTGTGCTCAAGAACACGAACAAATGTAATTTTTTCTGTCTTTTAGTCCATCTGACCTTTGAGCCACCAGTTAGCTACATTATTAATTGTAAGAAGTAGCTTTGTAATAATGTTTAAGGATTTTCATGAACTCCTGAAAGGCTTAGAAAAGAGCCAAGATAACTTTTTATGAAACAGGGTTTTCATAATGTTTGAGGTTTTCCCTGAAGTCATAAAAGAATAATCGAAAGCTCTGTCATTTTTATATCATGAAAGTACCATATGATTTTCGCATCCCAAAGTCTTGGGAAATTAGACAAAGCCAGGAGGTCCAGTCCTCCATAATTGCTGTATAAAAAATTAAAAGCACATCTGATATGGATTGCGATGGTCCAGACAGGAGCAGGCATGAGTCGTTTCCACTTTAGCTGCGAGTGTAAAATGCAAATATCTCCCTCTTGCGATTCCTTTATGACTACTGTTGATTCCCGGCTCTGCTCTTGGGGCGGGAACCCTGTGACCCCCATCAGACGACCAAATCTTCTCAGTGACTTGCTTCATATTGGCTCCATTATTCAAAGAGCACACCAGTCATATAGATAGATGGCCTCAGTTGTGATTGAGGGAGAGATGTCGAAGCTGTGCGTGTATGTTTGTGTTTATGTGAGACAGACACTAAGACAGTGGTTGGAGGTGCACTCATTTTTTTCCTCCCTCCTCTCTTTGTTGCTCTCCCTACCTTTTTTTCCTCTTAATTTCCTTTCATCTACCCACCGTACCCCTCCCTACCGAATACCCCTGAGTGTTTTGCCTCCCTCATCTTATTTATCAGCCTTTTCTTCTCACCAGTACATCTCCTCATCACCTCCCTCACAGTGCTCCATGTAGCAGGAGCCCTCACTTCTCTGTCATTTGAACCTTCTTCCTCTTTAAACTCTTCCTCCTTCACCTCCTGTTCCTTCTTCGTGAGACTCCGTTCTTCCTCTGTTCTCTTCTAAACTGACAGGATGGACAACTGGGCATAAGCAGGAACAGTTTTTACTGCTTTATGTTCTCGTGTACAAATTTAAATTTTAAATTTCCTCTTATTTGTGTGAGAAAATAGAAACTATAGTGATATTGCAGCTCTTTAGCATATTTGTCTCAAACAATTAAATGAACATTGGTGGAAACTGTGTTGAAGCTTCAATGTTTAAACTGTTGACTGACATCTCAGGGCCAACACAGACCTTTTTCACAGCCATTTTGGTATGTTGTAGCAGGAGAAGTACAGATGTAATTGATAACATTGAAAACAACTGCATTCTTTTTAGATGTGCTCACTGGCATGCCTGGCCCACTGTGACCCTGGATGGAACTGAGACGTCATTGATGAAATTTGTTTCACCTTCTATGGTGAGGTGCCCAGTGTATTGCATAGAAAACAAATGTTGATACAAAGCGTTCTTTCCCTTTTTTTTTTTACCAAGCCCACATAGTGTGGGCTGCCAGCCATTAGCGATTTAAGTTGTCTGTCCCTTTACAGGATTCAGCATTTGCACGGGCCCTTCCTGCTGGATGTATGCAAACTAGTGGTAATTACCACTCATTGTTACTTTATTTCATCTCCTGCAGAGTCAGTGACAACTTCTTGAGGGGGTCCAGCTAGTGTTAGCTGCCTTTCTGTCACTGGTCCAGTTGTGGTGGTGGAAAATCATCAGACTGTCAGAAATCACAGCAGTGGATAGTCCTGTAACCACATCACTTTGTATGTTACCTTGTGATTCGAATCACGACATGGTAACGTAACGTGGTGAATGTTTAAATCACACATGGGACTAAGCAATGGCCAACAAGTAATGACCTTGGACTCCGAATTGCCTTTGGAATTGAAGAGATACTACTAGCCTACTATTGTAGTTCCCAACCACAGTATAACGCTTACTCTTATTTGCATCATCAATGTGAACCAAATATTCACACCCCTTGGATAACACTAATGTCGGGGGTGCTGTCAGTCAAAACAAACACCAAGGAGAGATATACTGATTTCCCAGCAAAGAAGAATTTTAATTACAGTTTGACTTTAAAAACGGAAAACCAAATGTTTCTACATGCCATGTTGCAGTGTAGTTAATCCCCAACCTTACACAAAAGCTGCAACATTTTTGGTGTTATTAATGTTCACTGAGAGACAGAGTGACAGCTCCAGGAGTGTTTTCCTGCAGCTCTGATGTCTGTAACGATGCACCTCCCTGCTCTATCGATTAGAGCTCTCAGAGTAAATACTTAGTTTCCTGTCTGTGTGAATGAAATGCCTTGTTAAGCACATGCACACTGTATGTGTTTTAGCTTGCTCTCCCACGGCTTTTCTTCTTTGTCCTCTCCTCGCTCTCTGTTTTCTTCCTCTCTTCCCACAGCTTTGTCAGCATTTCTCAGTCTCCCTTACTGCCTTAACATTCCTGTTTTTACGTCTCCTTCCACTTTCATTCTGCTTATTTTGGCCTCTTTCTCATCTCCTTGTTTATTGTTTAGTATTTTAAATACTCTCCTTTTAGTGTGTATTCACTTTTTTCTCACTTCCGTCTCGTTCCTCCTCTCCGTGATGGTGAGGTGTGTATTTTTCTTTCATTCTTCCCATCACTCAGTCATTTCACTGCAACACTGCTCCGTTGTTGTAGCTGTGTAATCATGGCTGTTAATGTGTTTCAGGATTAGAAAGCCATGATATGTGTGTGTTACAGAGCCGTGCAGTTGCTAATCCTCCCTCCCAGTGCTAGGCAAATCATCATTTTTAAATTTCCACTGAGACAGGTCACTTTCTGTCTGTCTTACTGCCTCTCCTCTTCCTCCATATCTGCTTCATCCTACTTACAGAGTATGCTGCTTGCATTAAAAACATTTTATTATCTTGTGTGTTCCAGCCTGCAACCACTGTAGCTAACTAACACTGGCAGTTCCATTTATCAGCTGCTTTGTTAGGAGTTCCCACAGCAGTGCTTAAGAGGACCTAGCACTTAGCTACATTTTAGTGAGCTTGAAATGAGTTGGGGATCTTTGAGGTTTAGTCTTACATTGAGTTTCAGAGAGGATTTATTTTGTATTTTAGTTGCATTGGTGTTTTTGTTTTTTGTTTTAGTTTCACGTTGATCACAGCTTAATTACTAGATTTCTATACACCTTTGTATATCCCTGTATGGAACAATAGGCGGGGGGGGGGGGGGGGGTACGAGAGAAAAATGGGAATAGAAAGTGAATGGCAGTAAGAGTGTGCTTATGTTTTAGTATGTAGGATACAGCAGACCTTTGTTATATTAATGCACTGAAAAGTCTCCTCTAAGAAATCTGCAGATGCTCAGCTCATGTAAAGCTTCTTTTGGTGAAAACTTAGTTTCACCTCATTAACTGGTGGACATGCGCTCACAGCTCAGTGACTGATGCTAAGCATGTAAAGACACAGATGAGTGGAGATGTATAAACTGGGACAGTTTAAGTAAATGTGTGTCACAATGATGAGCATAAAAAAAAATAAATATAAAAGTAAATATAAAATAGTAAATATAAAAGTATAAAGATCTTAAATGGCTGTCAAAAAAGTGCAAAAAAAATCAGTTAAATTAAAGAAGAAGAATTAAATCAGAATTCTAGTTAAACATGATTCTTCATAATTTTGATCATGTTGAATTTAGCTGAAACACATTGTAAATACTAAAAAAAAAAAAAAAAAAAAATGGAATAAACTAAAGAACGAATTGGAACTTTATGATATAGCCAATACTAACTATTATGTGTTGAGGTATGCCTTAATATGTGGATCCCTATACTACACCTCAAGCTAAAGGTAGGTGTACTGCTGAAGAGAGAAGTTCTTAGGAGTTCTTAGGTCAGTTAGTGGCCTGTCACTCAGCTAGTGTGAATATTAGGTTCATTGTTGTCCTCCTCACTCAATACATCAGGGAAATAAGTGCACCATGATCTGCAATTATTTGTTATAAAACCAAGGAGCAAAACAGCTTACCAACAGTTATAATATGGAGGTATCGCCCTTGATGGATGAACATAGAGGCAAAGCACAGATAGTGGTAGGGAAATTGAGAATGAAAGTGGTAATATAAGAAAAAATAAAGCAGTCATGGAGGTTCATATTGAGAAGCGGCAGAGAGGAAATTAATAAAAATGTTGAAGGAATCAGAACAAAGATGATGAATGTGAAAAGGGAGATGGCTCAAAGAGCAGGGTGAAGACGAAGAGTGGCCACAGAGGGAGGAGGGAGGGAGGAAAGCGGTGGTTGTTTTTGTGGGGAGTTGTCAGGAAGTTATCAGCTTGTTGACAGACTTCTTAATTACCTTTGGCCAAACAGACGCGTGTGGTTCGGTGTTTATGGATGCCTGTTTATGTGGTTTCAGGTTTAGTCTCTGCTAAGACATTGGCTGTTTTTATATAACTGCACAATCATGTGAGCGTATGAGTTTGTATAGTCCTTTTTTTTGAAGTGAAGTTTGATTTGAGTTACCTTTCTCAAATATATACATAGTAAACTGCATCTATGTTTAACAGTGTTGGTATTAAATGTGTGGTGTATGTGCTTTAGAAATGTCCAAAAGGACCAAAGGATAGAAACAAACCGTGAAACCAGTTGCTTTTGTGTATGCTCTTATGTGTAGCCTCGCACATGTAAATCGCAAGGTGGATGTGTATGAAAGTGTTCCTGTCTATGTGGGTGTGTGCTGTAGTTTCATTAGCCAGCGGAGGAATGCTGATGAGGCGTGGCCGAACAAGCTGATAAAATTGTAAGAACATTATGGCCCCATGCCAGAGCACAGGCAATTATTTCTGAGAGGGAGAGAGGGGCAGGGAGGACACACGGGCCGCCGTCTCTGCAGACAAACTGCAGGACTTTGTCAGTCCAACCTGTTCTGTTCTGTACTGTCCCTTTTCTTATTCTGTTTGGCTCTGTTCTGTTTTATTCTTATTCTCATTCCTATTTTTATTCCTATTCTACTCAGTACTCTTAGACCTGCATAAGCTTGCCATATTGCCAGACCATCAGTGATTAAGAGTGAGTGCTTATAATGCAGGTCATCCTGGTCATCTGAATTATCAAAGAATGACTGTTGATCAGATAGCATAAAAAAGTAAACAGGCCCATTTTTGTCACTTTGACAGGTAGGTAAGATGCTAATGAAACCTGATTCTGAGCGATCAAGATGAATGAATTTTACTTAGATGAGTGAAAAATCAGCTTGTGCTAATGTGAAATGTAGCATTCTAAAATGTTAACATGGTTAGTAATGGCGTGGCCACTGGCAATTTTCTGACTTTGCTTGTCAGAGAAGAGCAGCTTTGTTACTCCTGGGTCACAAGATGGGTCAAGGGACAATTTAACTCAGATTTAATTTTTCCACAGAATTAGGTGCCGCATCAGTATTCACTGTCTCCACAAAATGGCCTTTGTTAAGACAGCTTAAACAGGGCTCCAGCAATAATACGTTGTAATACTGGCATACCTGAAATGCTTGATGAAATTGTGATTATTCCAGAACTCTCTATTTTGGCCTAAGAGCCAAAAACTGGAAATGTAATTTTCAAGTGGAATTGACGTAAACTGCCTCTGGTTTAACTTGTTGCTGGTATTCAGCTGTGAGTGTGTTGAACAGTCGCCTTTCAGAGTTTGTGTAGACCGCATGAGCTCCAGAGTTTTCTTAAAGTGACCCTGGATCACTGTTTTGCGGTGTGCTCAAGTCCACTTCTTTGCACTGCCTCTGGTTTTGACAGCAGCTCACATACCAGACTCTTGTGTCAGCTGGCAGACTTGAAAGGCTGACTGTTCAGTGATGAAGTGTGGGAGAGAGGTTAGGGGTTAAACACATATCTAACAACACTGGATAATCTACATAGTGTTTTAACTCTGGTGGGATTTTACTCCAAACTAATAATCAAAGCTAGATCATGTCCTGAGAGTCAAATGCCTAAAATTGCCTAAGATTATCTGTATTAGTATCAAGCAAACTCTGTATTAAGTGCTAATCCCCCTGACTGTCAGATTAGATCAGTGTGTTTACAACTCTTATCTTTAGTCCCGCAATATCTAAGTGTCCCTCTAGGTTTTTACACTCCCAGACTTGGAGGTACAGCATTTCTGCAGTTCCTAACAAAATATGTAACACATTACTCATGCACTCCTTCTGAAAATTAGATTTGATCAGTGCGCTCACAGCTCTTATCTCTCTACCTCTCATCTCTTGTCTTCTTAGCTAAATGGCTTTGCTACTGTCAGCTGGTGTTCAGCAATTACCATTTTATCACTACATTTGCTGTTTTTTTTTTCCTGCTGCAATTAAAACAGACAGTTTGATTGTGAATCTTGTTTCCTGGCTCACGTCTGCTGTGGTCAGTTGTAAATACAGAGAGAAAATTGCCCTTTTCAGACTCAGCATTAACATCTATTTCAGGAGATACACTGAAGGACCGCCTCCTCAGCAGACGTCCTCTGTGCAAGCAGATGCATGTCACTCATTCATGAACAAACACATGCGGTTCAAATTATGTAAGCAAAATTTCTGGAAGCCTGTAGAGATATTATGTGTTTTCCTAACATCTTGGGTGATTTGGTTTGCCTGGAACACGCCAAGGAAGCAATAGACCCAGTCTGTATTCTTTTGATTTCTTCTTCTTTTACTTTCCGGCAAACTAGGCACAGGAAGTGCATTGATGCCTCTGATTAGAAAACAACAATGCATTTGGTCTTTGCAAACAGAAGTGATGTACGTGTTTATTTGCATACAAAGTGGGGAAGTGAGATCCCATCACAGGTGGTCACTAGAGGCGTGTGTGGAGACACATTTTAATGCCAGCCGTGAACTGACGGACTTAGAACTGGATCACCTGAGACGCATGTTAATGCCAGGTCTGAACAGGGCCAATGTGTTTTGAAAACATCACAAATTCTAATGGTGCTGTTGATACTGTTGCAACTAAAGATTATTTTTTATATTTATTAGACATTAAGCTGCCAATTATGTTTTCAATTAATTGATTCTTCTGTTGGTCTGTGTCATATGTAGTATGGTGAACAATGCCTGTCACAGTTTAGTGAAGCCGACATGATCAAATTATATACTGTATCCAACCAACAGTCCGAAACTCCAACTATTCAGTTCACAGTGATACGAAAGAGAGAAAAACATATAGTCCTAACAGTTTTAATCTCTATATTAATGGATGGTGGGTTTTTCATATATTGTTTTTTTTTTTATAGAACTTTATTATCCATGTAGAGCTGCAAGTAACAATTATTTTCATCATTGATACATCTGCTAATTATTTTTTGAGCTGTGTTGACATAAAAGATATTTTTCTTACTTTTGAATTCACTTAATAGATTATTAGCTCAAACGAAATAGTTGACTTTAAGCTAGCCATTGAAAATGTATAATGCTTTTTTTGTGGTTATGTTCTCTATAAAGAATGCAAACCACGGTAGAGTTCATCATGTCTTTATGTCAAGACATGGTTTATAAAGTTGCTTGTGTAGTGACTCAGTGTTTGCGTGGGGATGATGGATTGAGAACCTGCCAGTAAACAAGTATAGACAAAATTTAGAACCATTGTTACTGGTTCTGAAGCCCAGGCGGTAACAAAAGACTGGACTTAGTGAGATGTTATGCATAAAGCTGAGAGCAGAAAAGATGCAAAAAAAAAAAATGTACATGACACTTTGGCACAGACATTTTCCTCAGTAATCATGAAAACATTCATGTGTTGTCCAAGCGTTAAAATGCCTCCAAACCCTGATTGATAGAGCTGACACTGCGCAGAAGAGAAAATAAAACAATGTAAATGCAGTGTTTGAAAATCTCTCTCTCTCTCTCCTACATCTGGCCTGGGTGTCAGCCAAGTCAGTGTTACAATAGAGTTATACAACGAATTCCAGCAGGAAGGGAGAGAGGGAGTGAGGAAGAGAGACAATTTAAGAGTATAAACAGCCACAGTGTCAGAGTCTTGTGTAACAGTGATGGCTGAAAAGCCATTGAAATGTCTTGTTTTGTGACATAATAGAAAGAATTGTGTGTGTGTTTTCTTTAATGAACCTAGGCTATATTTAACTCGGCATAAACGTTTTATCTCAAGTGAGCAAACGGCTATTTGTAGGTTACTTACTTTTATCAGCTGGTGACATATGGCAGTGAAGAATGACTGAACTCAAGATTGCTGTATTGTATGTTGACATACATCTTTTTCATGTAACACATAAACAAATGGCCTTACTACACTCAGTAGGTGCATTTCAACTGGGTTAAATGCTGCTCTCTGTTATCATTACACTTTAACTATTGCACAACTTTTATTCAAATCTTTTAATTTAAAACATCCACCAGTGGAAGAACTTAACATTTTCTGTTTCTAACCTTAATGAACACAGTTGCATTAAAACTTTCTGACTTGGTTATTCAAAATTAATAGTATTTCTTCTGCTGGTTTGTTGATTTGTATTAAAGTAGATCAGAAATCAAGGCATATTGCTAATCAGATCTAGTGTATAACCATACAAATAAACTAATTTACACTGTCAAAGTTTTAAAAAATGTAAGTTGGTAAGTAATTTATTGGAAAGAGTGTTGCTGCAGAGTGGAGTTTAGTGTAGGAGCTGGTATTGACACTGAGACTTAGAGTGATATCCAGGGACACAGAGCACCTTGCTCCATCTTACATTCTCCCTGATGGGAGTTTGTGAAAAGCACTGACAAACCTGACCCTGAAAGAGTGATTTAATGGAGCACCGCCCTGAAACGTTTTGACTCATACCTTTCTTTAGGCTGTGTGTGGTTTTGTACGTGCGCGTGCGCGTGTGCTTGCGCGCACATAGGCGCGTGTTGTTCAACAACCAGCTCTATGTAGTCAGCTGTCCGGTGCAGTGTTGATGTCATTAATCACAGACCCAACACAGCGGAGAAAAGCGAGTGTGGAGGGAGAGAGAAAGGGCCAGCCTTGGGTTGTAATCTGTACAAGGCACCTAGGGAAAGACGTGGAAGACGTGTGGAGGAAAGAAACAAAGGAGAGAGCAGAGATGGGAAGGGGAGTCGAACAGAGGGAGCTACATAAATGTGAAGCAGAATGAAGGAGTTGGTGACCAGTATAGTAGACCTTTAAGGTTGCTCTGAGCTTTGGCTTTATCCTGTTTTTAGTCCTCATGAAATAAAAATGAACTTTTTCATTGTTGGTCTCTCACAATGCATCAGCTGTATCATGGTGTGTGCTGTTAAACACAAGTTAAGATATCAGGACTTGAATCTATATTTAAATACAATTAAAATCAGTTAAATATTCAGGACCAGTTTTATACTTAATATCTTTATTATGTACTAGACATAAATAAAAATACAAAACATTCAAACCATCAGAGAGTTTTTTAAAACTATGCAGCCGCTCCTCACCAGTTGTGAGATGAAACCACCTTTTTTCCATTGTTTTGTGTTTTTGATGTTACAGCCTTGTTCAGTGACCTTGATTCAGTGGGAAATAGATCAGATTGAGCAAATAATTTATTACCTCTAACAAGGAGGTTATGTGTTCACCCTTGTCTGTTTTTCGGTTTGTTTGTTTATTTATTTGTCAGCAGGATTAGGCAAAAAGTACTGAACCGATATGTAGAAAAGTCGATGGAGGGATGGGACATCCCTGGCTTGATTTAATCAGTTGATCATGATGGTGGTAGTGACATAAATAGCCACTATTTTAAGAACTAGGCAGAGACATTATGTTCACTTACTGTGAGTAAAATGGGGAGAGTGATCAGGTCTTTCACATATGAAGTTTATTGATTTGCATTGGTTGTTTCCTGTGTTATAGGAAGGAGATTACCTGGTTCGGACCCACCATGTTGAATACTGTGATGGGGGGATTCTGGACCCTGATGATATACTCAGCGATCTGGTAGAAGACAAAGACAAGGTAAGAACCTCTCGGGGGAGAATTTAATGTTTTCACTCTGCTCCTGCTTTCAATCTGATAATGTAGTTAAAGAGATTGTTGAAATAATTTGACTTCCTTTTACTTTTTCCCCTCTGCGATACAAAACCACTGATAGGAATTCAGTGGTTTTATATGACTGTAAATAACCACAGACAGCCATTTAAATTTATCTTCTTCATTAACCCTTAAATCCTTCCTGATGCCTCTCATATAATGCATATAATCCTTTTGATTTATACTTATTAATTAGTCACAAAACAGTGTGTGTTTGTGTGTGTGGGGAAAGGTATGTGTACTTGAACAAAGGTTTGAGTGGGTACCTTGTATTTTGTGTGTGTGTGCTCATGCGCAAGCTTGTGCGTGTGTGTGGATCTTTGTGAATGTGTGTGTGCTTGTTCATACTCCAGAGTATTGAGCTGTAGTGGCCTATAAGCCACTCCCTTGGATAGAATATTGCCACACAAGCAAAAATTTAAAGGGAAATGGTTTTAACTTGCCTGTAGCATTAGGCAGCGTCATTAGCAATTCACTTTTGGAGACTTTGCAGACTCAATCTGTATATTCCCCGTTTTTCTTATTTTTCCCCTGAGGACTGTGTCACTTTTCATTTTCCCCTTTGGAAAATCTTGTGTTTTTCATACCCTCTCATAGACGCTGGCATTATTAGAATGTGATAAATGGCCTAGAATAAGGGCTTTTTTAGCCGTGGCTCAGGAACTTAAATAAATCTTTAGCCCTCTCTTAGTGGCTCAGCACATTAAAACAGTGCTTACTTACTTATGCCTATCGCTCCTTTTTGTCCTCCATGTCTGGGATCCATGGAGTAGTATAGGCTTGAAGTTGGAGCTGAAGAGTCTGAGCTTTGTCCAATGGCCGGTTTCTTTGAGGCTCTGTGTGTTCTTCATTTGGATGAATGATCCCTTGCCTTGCCTATTCTGGCTCTGACATCTGCATCCGTGCTGTGTTGCCTGTCAGTGACACTGTCTAGGTAAGTGAAGCCTTCTACTTCATGTGCTCTTCCCTCCGGGGTCTTCCTAGATTGTGTTGACCTTTATGGATGTTGAGGCCTACTTGTGATGAGGTGTCTGCTAGTACTGTTGTCTTCTTCTGCGTTTTCTGTTGACTGTAAGGTTGCAAAGCAACTTTAGGTCATCTAGCTGAGTGTCCACTGGATCCAGTTTCTTTTCTCTGATATTGTGGTTTTTACTATCCAATCGATAGCCAGAAGGAAGAGGAAAGGGGACAGTGAACAGCCTTTCCTGACACTGGTTTTCACTTGGAAGCTTTGAGTGAGGGCACAGGTTTCTGCCAATCTCTTTCCATTCTCCAATCATCCATTTATCTCTTCTAAGCGCTGCTTACCCATCTCATCTTTGTAGAATATGTTGTTTCTTTTGATGCTGGGCAGCTTTTTCATCATCATCATCGCTGTCTTTTGTTGGTACATAGCACTGTACCACATTCATTTTGATCTTCCTCTTCTTGGTCCTGAATGAAGCTGTGATGATTCTCTGCCCATGTGCTTCCCATTCAATCAGTGCTCTCTGAGCTGTTCTTGATAGAAGAAGACCAATCTTTGGATTCTTTCTTTCTGTTGTCAGCATTTCTGTAGCAAAGAGTGGTGTTGCTAGCTCTAAGCCTGACCCTCCTCCTTTTTCACCTGGGCTTTTAGACTGGCCGTGGTGGATTTAAAACAGTAAAACAGTATCAGTGTTTTCTAATGAGCCTGTGTCCTATGGTGAACTGAATTATTCATTTAGGTCACAGCTAGCAAAAGTTACTGGCTAGAAAATGTAATTTACAGTATATTTCCCTGTCCTCGGCTCATACTGTATGCCTTTAAGGATGTATAAATACTGCAGGATTTGTTGGAGAATCTCTGAACTAATTAAGAACAAAGTTGCATTAGTTGGCAATTTCTCTCAGGGCTATAAGAACCTTTGAGAAGAAATTAAGTAATCTCTCTCTCCCTCTAACCAGAACTCAAGCATCTGTTAGTGTCCAAAATAATCATTCTTATGGTTCAGATCCTGATTTTTAGATTTTATAAGCAAGATATTTTTGTCATTGTGAGCATAGCTACAGTTAAATGAAACATGTATTTTGTGTTTTAAAAATTTTGAGAGTGTTTTTTTTCCTTGACATGGATACCTCAGACATCCTGTAGAAAAGTGACTAATGAGAACTATCTTTACAGTGAATAAATTTCCACATGACAAGTATTTATAACCTGTTGTTCTCTCTGCTGGATGAGTTTTCCTGATGAGCTCTCATTTCTCAAACTCGGGGGCGTTACATGACACACTAAGCCTTCAGCCCTGGGGCTATATGACTCAGTGACAGGAGCAATAACAGAGTCAGGAGACCAGCACCTGACCTAGAGGACTGCTATTATGAGAGCCTGTTGCCATGGTTTTGTAGAGATTCAGAGAGCAGCTTGCATTGGTCCCACAGCTGGCTGGTAGCCACTCGTCCTGTGTCACTGTGATCTTGTTTGTAGCCCTATTTTATATGGAAATGTTACAGTACAGAGTTCCAACCAAGATCAGTCCCTGTAGCTTGGAGAGTGAACTGCACGGGTTTTATAGCCACAAAATCTCTGGTTTGAAAGAGACTGAACAAGATTGGCTGTATAAGCTAAGGTTGTGTCTGAATTCAGTCCCTATTTGCAGAATAGCTCACCGCATGCGCTACACGTGTACCAATTCCGACTGTGTAACTTTATCCACTATATAGTGGCCTCAACAATTCCACAGTGGAATAAAAATTGTAGCTCCCATTGCGTGTACACTACTCTCTATTCTATCTATCTACTATTCATATTTATAAATGTGAAATTAACAGTCACAATACAGTAACTCCGTGGACTTCACCTGTCAGTGATGATGCAAAATGATGGTAATTCATAATGTCTGAAATCTCTGTTTACTGCTTTAGGAGTAAGTTGCTGAATGTCTGTTATATTCAGGCACAGCCCAAATGTACTTTTTTAAGGGTTTCTGGAGAAGTTGGGCCACAGTTGGCACAAAGCCAGAGGCCCTCGCCCTTGAGGTTGTGGTTTGCACTGTTACTATGGAGATGAAATGTTCCAACATGTGAGCAAGGTAGGCTCATTTGATGTCAGCCAAAGCTATTTGTAGCACATGGTAAATTCTAACTCTGACATATCAGACCAGTCAAAGGCAAAGTTCACATAGAAATTATTGATTATTAATTTCAGGCTGGATTGTTTGTTTTGTTTCGTATTTTTTCCAACTTTGTTACAGCAGAACAGGCTGAAAATACAACATTGGCATATTATCATCTGATAAAGCTGTTAGGAGGAACATGTAATAGCAAACAGTTGTCAATTTTATGCATTCAGTTGACACAGAGCTACTGTAGCGTTCATTTTGTGCTGTCTGTCTGGCTACCTGACAAGTGTAAGTCCAACTTAACATCTCCTCTTAGCTCTAGTGTCCATCAACTCCTGAAGAAAATACCTGGCTGAAAGATGCTGAAATGTTCAGAAGAGCTGAGGGAAACAGAGGCCTACAACTGAGATGTTAACCTTCCCTTTCAATGTAAACAGGACTGAGGAAGCAGTTGGTTAATGGTTAATGTAAAAAAAGAAAAAAAAAGAAAAAAGGAGAAGTGTATCAGCCTGGCTAGAAGTAAAATGATTAGATAAGCTTTGAATCATTTGAATAGTAGATCTGTAGTTAAAGCTGGTTTAGCAGGTTTCTGTTTCAAGGCTGGAGTTAAAATGACCGTAGATTAATGTGTGTGAGTGTGTCTGTGTGTGTGTGTTTACATACGTACTTGTGCATCTGTCTTTGTGAGGATGAAAAAAGCCTAGACCTTACAGAGTGAGGACGTTTTGGGAAAGTACTGGCTGTTTTAGGGTTAAGAGTGGGTTTAAGGGTTCAGGTTAGAGATCGGTTTTGGTTAGGGTTAGCGTAAGGTTTAGGGTTAGGCATTAAGTTTGGATGGTTAAAGTTAGGGTAAGAGGCGAGGGAATGGATTATGTCAGTGAGTGTCCTCAAAAAGATGTAAGTACAAGTGTGGGTGTGTGCGTGCGTGAGAGTTTATCGACAGGTCTCTCTTCATACTCGCTCAAAAAAGACAGAAATATCCTCCTTTTTTAATGTCCTGTGAATTCAGTGAAACTGTACAAAACGTAACTTTGGAGCACAAAAACCAAATATAAAAGCACATGCATACTACAAAATACACATTTTCAGCCTGGGATCAAATACAGTGCTACAAACTAATTCCCCAAAACACACACATATGGTGAGACACACACACATTGAGAAATAAACCGTACAGAATGATATCCAGCAATACACACTTCTGAGCACCAGAGATTGCATATGAAATGAAAGTGTGAAATATTCATTGGATTCTGAGGCAAGGCTCTCATAGTATTACTGAGCTGAGATGAATAAATGGCTTCTAATCCCAGATGAGTGTTTTACTGCAGGCAGACTCAGACTGCCTGGCTTTAGGTTTATAACCACAAAGAAAACAGAGAAGATTTTTGAGGTCTGCTGAAGACCGAGGTCAAAAATACAGATTCAGAAATCCCCGGCTGAAATATAGTACTCAAGTGATGCATTCGGAGAGAGAGTGCTCAAATTTATGAACCCAGATACGTCCCAAACAGCTTAAAATGCTCTGACAGCAAACAAAAGCACGTGTTTAAAGATTACCTACAGCCCAGACTGTAAGCATTTGGAAAATTTATTGTTCTTCAGGCTGTGTGCTTCAGCACATTCAATTTGAAATAAAATAATGGACACTACATTGAAGTGTCAGGTCCCAACTTTAATTTGAGCAGGTTTACATCAGTATAGAAAGAACTGTGTGGGAGATATAGGCCTTTTAACACAATGCCAAAAGTTAGGAGGTTGAAAAGTAAGTGGACAGATACATGTGAAGTCAAACAAAATCATCATGTTTATTATTTTGGGGTAAATCCTTTGCAGCCAGTGACTGCCTGAAGTCGCTGACATCAACAGACGCTTTGTATCTTCCCTGGCGATGCTCTCCCAGGACTTCACTGCATCCACTCTCAGCTCTTTCTTGTTGTGGGGTCTCTGAGTTCAGTGTAGTCTTCAGCAAGTGGAATGCAGCTCAGTTGGATTGAGATCAGGTGACCGACTCGTAAATTGAAGCTGAGACTTGGCACTTTAATGTAGTATCTGTTATTTTCTTTCAAATTGGATGTGCTGAAGCACAGTGCAAAAAATGTGTAATCATCCCTATCCCTTAAGTCCGGACTGTACATTTTGGGAAGCATACGTGCAAGTTTACCTTTAGACCACCACACACTCTCCACCACTCCACCCTTTTCTCCATTATGTCTCCCTTGCACGTTGTTTTTCAAGCCCACTCACTGCTTCATGCCAAAGAAAATGAAAAGTAAGCAGGAAATATGGATTCCCATCAGCATTTTCTGTGTCGCTGAAAGTGTAATTCCTAATGTATTTTTCCCATCTTGTAGGTATTGCAGAAACAGCCTCACAGCGACCAGGGTTTGTTTAAAAGGTTAACTGGTTATGGTAATGGAGAAAGAGAGAGAGGAGAAACACTGTTACCTTGTATGATATTGATGTTTGCTCTTGGACCTTAATATCACACACACTTGATCAAGCGCTCAGTCACACACACCTGCATGCACACACATGATCACAGCAAAGCATTCATTTACACTTCCTTTCTCTTTTTTGTTCACTGTCATTAGTATGAAGTATATACATTCTGTGTGTTCATACATAATGTGTGTGCTTTACTCATGCAGTAAGTTTTGTTTTGATTTGTTTAAAAGTAACACAATCTGATTATATCCTACCTATAAGATAGTTTCACCTATTATATCACCATTTTTAAAGAGTAACTCAACTTTTAGTTTTTTTAAGTAATTGACACTGTACTGCTCCATATACTCAGTGCCTTGGAAACTTTCTCGTATCCTTCTCCTTGTCTGCACATGAACAACCTTTCCAAAGATCAGTTTATTAGTTTCTAAATACAGAAACCTGGCATCAACATCAGAAGAAAGCAGGGCTTGTGAGATCTCTGGCGGTCCTGGGGTTCTCCAGTGGGCGCCTCCTCAGAGAAATTTAGTCCATTTAGGCCTTTAATGTTGCAGTAGTGTAATTTGTGCGAGAACTGTTTGGAAGTTGTCTTGCAAATCCTGTTAAGATACACTTTGAATTGATCAAACTCAAAGCCTGTCTGGCGATTATACTGTCTGTCTGGCTGATGGGATGAAACAACCTTAAACGGTCTGACTTGGAGACGTGAAGATGGACAGTTGGTGGACTCAGGCCAACTCAATGCGGAGTACATTGTGTGTGTGTGTGTGTGTGTGTGTGTGAGTGTATGTGTTAATTTTTCAGTTAGCCAAAACTTGTGCACTTTTGAAAACATTTGCTCGAGGAGACAGTAAGGCCAACAGTTCATATCTCAGTTTAAATATTTAAATAATGCTCCTGTTTTCTCTTTCTTTTTTGTCCTTTTGATTTCCTTTCTGTTTTCCTGGCGCATGTTGCCATCACATGGCTTGGTGGGTGGTCGGAGCAGGGTAGGGACAGACTAACAGGCAGACTGGCATTCATACAGACAGTGTCTGTCACGTTGGCATGGTGACTAAAACGTAAGATAGATTTAAAATGTGCACGGATGATAAACTTTAGATATTTATGAAAGAGGAGTTGATAGACTTTATATTGAGAAAAGAGGAGGTCATAAAGGAACTGAGCACACATCAGGCCATAGTGTGAAGCTGTCACACCTGACTATCAGCACATGCTGAGGAAGTGTCTACATCTGAGGAAGTGAAATATAATCTGTGTTCAGGCTTTGTTTGGCTCCAAATAAAGTTTACTTCTCTTTGTGTTTTCCCATTTGAATGCATTACTCTCACCTACATTCTGATCAAGGTTTGGCGATGAACCCAAAATTTGTAGTTTCCCATATATGAATATCCTTATTATTTTTGTTTTATTATTTAAATAAAAATCTCTTCATCCCCCTCTCACAAATCTGTCCTTTGAAATTATTTATTTGCTGGTTAATCTTAATAGTTAAAATAATTAAAGGGCACTACAATACCAGAATCAACAACAAAGTAGCCAAACCTCTCTTAATGAGGAAATTATTCAGAGCAGGTTCCATATTATCAGCAGGCCCTTCCTTCCCTTCTGTGCTCTCTCTCGCTCTTCAGTTCTCCATACCCATGATCATGAATGCTTTGCTAATCAGTGGCACATAACACAGGCTGATGCTGATAACAGATGCAGCCCTGGAAAACATGCTCATTAATGTCTGTCGGTCAGTCTAAGCACTGACTTTGAAACTTGTAGCATGTATGCATGTTATAATAATATATTCGCTAGATGTGATAGTTCTTGATAGAGATGAATCAATTAAATGTTCATTTAGCAAATGTGAATAAGAACTGATGATTCAGGGCTGCTGCATCATTTGTTTAGATGTGCACATACACAGACACACATAAACACACACAAAAGTAATTTGGCCAGACTAATGTTTGTGTTGCATCATTTACAGATTGATTGCTGTCATCACTGATTGTGTGAACTTGTAATTTTAATTTAGTCATTCATCACTGCCGATTATTTTGGTTTAACTTTTTATATGGCAGTTAACTGTTAGTCTAATAGCTTGTGTTTGTGTCAAAACATATTTTGAAGTTCAAATACTGTTTTGACGGGGGGGGGGGATTACCATAGCCTATTAATTTAATGTTCTGTGTGCTAGTATCTTCTCATATGTCTGTGGATGTATGCTTTACATATGTTTGTAACCTGTAGGATGGATCTGACAGACCCTTTGAGTTGACTATGTGATGTGTTTCTTTTATTTTCCATGATGTATGGTTGACGTATTGATCAATTGTCTGTTCATGAAGTAGAAGTAGAAAGAATAAAGTAGAAAGCAGGGTATATGGAGGAGAGGCATGAAATTGAAAATGGCGTGAAGCAGAGAGCTTAATTAAGGGAAGGAGCAGAGGCAATGGGCCATTTGGGGCAAGTGAGGCAAAGCCCCACCTGCTGGCAGCAGAAAAAAAAAGTGGCTTTAGTGGTACAAAGTAATTTAGAAATGAATATCTGGAGAAGAAAATCATTTTTTTGCTGTCATACTCTCAGTGTCAAGTGCCCCGACTGTGAGAAAACAAATTGCAGTGGGGCTGACGGCCTGTTGCCCCACTGCAGTTTGATTGTCTGTTTGCCAAGTACCATTGTCGTTCCTTCCTTGCTGGGAGCTGGTCAAGACCTGACTTTCAGCAGCTCAAGTGTCAGGGTGTACTATTCCACTCCACTATGCAAATAGATTCTAAACAAAGTAGAGAAAGAGGTGATCATTGCGATGTCTGGCTTCCCAATTCTCTACAGTGCGTTTTTAATGAGTTACCAGTGATTTGTTGTGATAACAAATCACTGCTGTCCAGATGGTGCAGGTGCGTAAATTACGTGTTCAGCAGAACCACAGATTCATGAGAGCCCTAGAGAACTAGTTTGTATCCATATGTGTGAATACACCGTTACTGCATTGTCTGCACAGGAGGTGTTTCAGCCATGTTCATGCCTGACCCCATGCCTTGTCTACGTCATGCCATGTGTAGACACAGCAGAGAGAATGACCAGTGTATATACAGTTTTCATTTCATTCATAAAATGTTGAATAAACACATACCATATTTTGTCAAAGCAGTGATCTGGGATGTAGCTGCTGGATATGAATAAATGGGTGGAGCACACAGATATATAGTACACAGACCTTGGCTGGAGTGATGGGCAAAGAAAGAGGCACAAGGAAAGGAAAGCACAGGAAGAAGTGGATGTCAGTCTGGATGTATTTTTGTACAAAAAGTACCAAAAGAGCCACACATGCAGAGGAAGTGAATGACACAAAAAGCTTGTACTGTATGAACAGTTTCTCCCCTTTGTAACTGACATGTAGTTCGCAGATGGCATTGGTTTCTCTCTCTTAACCCCTTTGACTCACACACTGTCTAAACCTGCTCTCTAGCTTTCCCAGCCTTTTTCTGTCTGTCTTTCTCTTGCTATTTCCTCTTCCTCCTCATCTTCAACTTCTCACCCGGCTTTTGCACTGCAGTACACGTCTGTCCACGTTTTCTCTCTCTCCACCCCCATCTCTCTTTCTCCTTCTGCTTTCCATCTCTTTTCTTTCTACCCCACCCTTTCTCACCAGCTTAGCTCTGTCATTTTGAGGAAGAAAACACAAGCCAGTCAGACTGAGGCAATTATCACCCTGTTGGCAGGGTTATTATGCATAATGCCCCATAATCCCCCCTTTACAGTTTTCATCATAAATGACATGTACATTAAGTCTGTGCAGCGCATACGTGCTAACAGAGACTTCAGTTGAGTGAGGAGCTCCAGCTTCAGCCCTGGTTTCGATAATAACATATACATATGCACACACACACACACACACACACAAAGCCAGGTTTAAAGTATTGATTCATAAATGTGATTATGTGATTATTCATTGCTGCTTATTCTGGTGAGACAAGATAATGAAGACAATAGACACCAGACAAACAGACGGACAGTATGCGATTGGATACGTATGTATAACATGCTGTGTAGGATACGTGCTTGTGCATTAAGGTAGCTGATGATAAGGTTCTTATAGCATTTTGTGTGTGCCAGTGTGTGTCTGTGTGCGCTTGTGTTGCTGGTTAACATGTCAACATTAATTGAACCATGACCCAGATAAAAACAATGAGACTTAAAAGGGATTAGAAAAACATGCAGACATGTTGAGAAGCAGCAATTTGTGTGGGTGGCCTCTGACACGGTCCACATTTAATCACGACATTTTAATCCCAGACAATTTAACAAAAACCTGATACTTAAATGAAGCAGACGGGCATCCAACAAATCACATTGTTCACCTTGAACCTATGTGTTAAGCTTAATAATCATATTAGTGCTGCATTAAGTATTAATAAACGATGATTATTTTTTTTTGTAGCTTTGCCAGTATCATTAAGTCTTGCTGGCATTGTTCCTGCACTTTAAGTGACTGAGCAACTTAGTAAGTAATTCAAGTTTTAATAAAGAATGAATTCTCCATTTCCATTTCCTGGTCCAATCGCAGTCATATTATTATTTATTTATGCTTTACCACAGACTCCATCTGACAAAGAGCTTATTTATTCAAGACGTATGTTTTCTGTTGATATTTTACTTGGCCTGCACATTTTCTTTGCTATGATTATAGATTATAGGTTAGATTATCTTAACCAATGAACACATCAGTCATTTGCAGGTTCCAAGGTGTCTGGCAATGGTGCTTATGTTTGTACCATACCTTGCATGTAACCACTAGCTTAAGTAATAAAATTAAGCTGCAGTGAAGGAAAAGAATACTTTCATTTCATAGGCATGCTGCATTTCTTTAAAATGTATAAGCCATGTTTTGTTTCAAACCTTTTTTGGCCTTTAGTCTTGCGTCTGTTTGTTCAGCCTGCCCTAATCATGTTTATAGATATGTCTTTCAGGGCAACAGAGTTCAGACCTATTTTCATTTTCAAGTGTGATGTCAGCTTTCAGAGGTTAAGTGAATGAACAGGAAGGACAAATATTCGCACTCATATGTTTCTCACACATGCCCACACACACACATACAATATGGTCATGTAATACTAACAGTTTTCTTGCCACCTTTGACCCCTCCGCCCTCCATATGGAGTGGCCGACTGGTGAGAATAATATTGACCTTCCACTAAAGAAAGCAGTGCTGCTTATTGCTTTCACACATCGCACTGGTTTCATTTACTGGCTATTCTGGTGTGTGCGTGTGTGTGTATTGTGTGGAAACAATGAAGGCCTACACAGGTTTTCAGCGCCAACAAAACAGTTTTATTATCTTTGAGAACACACTGAACACAGTATAGAAACAGAGTAGAAAAAAAGGCATACATGTTACTCAGGTGGGGATGAAATGAAAGAATATTTGTACGACATTTGTTTTCTTTTAGGTTTTCTTAGTCAAAAAATAAAAATACCCTTTGTAACGGCAGGGTTTCCCACAGGCTGAGGTTGGTGGTGTGGCATGTGACTGATGTACATGCAGCAGCTTAAGCAGTTTAGAGGGGGAGAGGGTGACCAAGGTTATTTTCTGTAGCTACACTTTACAGATGTCCCCTAAACACCTTACATGCAGGCCATTGTTGGACACTAGCTAGACAGCTGTGCACAGAGATGGGTCTTGTCCTGACTCAGTTACTGCAGCACATGCAACTCAGATAGATGTATGGCCAAAAATGTGTTTGTTTGTGTAAGATTCTTATAAGTTGAAACACAAATGTGTGTTGTTTTCTTGTTGTCACAATCTCCAGTGGTTTAACATACACTGCCATGTATGAATGTATACACTTGCTCAACCTAGTCCTTCAAAAGGGTACAGGAGCTATAAAATCTTCTGGCTGTCCACTGGATGTGTGACTCAGATATCGTTTCTTTGTCATTTTCCTGACGTAGCCTGACATTTTTCATTATATAGTTATCATATATGTTAGTTTTCATTGATGGGTTGTCGTGTGTGTTTGTGTGTGTGTGTATGTGTGAGCAGGTGTATCTAGTAGTCCTTGAGAAGGGTAGAGGAACCATAAACCTGCTCTTTAGGAGCTGAGATCTCAGCTATTAGTCGAATTGTGAATTATATTTGATGAGGCTATGGCCTTGTTAAATTGCGGTACACTGACACATATATCAGTCTACACTGACAGCCAACATATATTAACAGAGCACCGTTTACTATATGTGCATATTGTATGTACGTGTGTGGCTGAATTATCAGCTTTTAGTGATATATGACTTACTAGGTTATATCTTCTGCAGTGATTTACAGTGTCAGTCAGTCTATATAATGACTATTCCCCTTTCTGTTTTTGAAAGGGTAAAAGGGTGTATGCTCATGATTGGGGCTTTCTTTGGTCTTAAATCTTATTTGTCTGTAAACCTTAGTGTGTGTGTGTGTGTTTTGAATCGTGTGTGCAATGAGCTCTTTATGTGTGTGCGATTTCAGTGAATCATCTGTCTAAATACTGCGGACACTCACCTCCTCCATCTGTATATCTTTCTCTTTTACACGCTGACACGCATCAAACCATGTAACTCATCAAGAACACAATGACTTCAAACGTAACCCTTAATGCCGCATAGCCTCATATGTTTCACTTGATCACACACACAGATGGGTAATACAATATCACTTGTGTGGCACATTTTGAATAGGTCTGTAATGTTCCATTAGTTTGATTGCTTACAACCCGTCACACATGATGGGTAGAAACAATAAAATCAGAATAGACAAAACTCAATTAAATGGCTGTTTTTATGTTTTAATTTAATGGTTTAATTTTAATATTGTTCATTTATGACACAAGTGATGTGAGTAGATGGTTTCACTTACACACAGACACATTGAGCTGAAAGCTCCACACAAAAATATACTTCAGCTCACACACACACACACACACACACACACACACACACACACACACACACACACACCCTCACACTTGTCAAAAGCAGTGGAGTGGAATAATGGACAAGGCGATGGTATAGTGGGCAGATTTTATCATTCACACTCTCTTAACCACCAGCCATCTGCTAAATGCACGCATTCTTGTCTTTGTGACTGTGGGTGTGTGTGTATACATGTGTGTGGATGCACATGCACACACATACGAATGGATCAGTGTAATTCCTTGCAGGCTGCGACGAGCACTCATCATGTTAAACTGGCTGATACGCTTCATTCATCTGTGCAGTCCAGTTCTAACAGAACCGCGTATCTGGCTTCTCAGTAATTAATGGAAAAAGCACTAAATGCATATGGTATATACTTGAAGTATGTTCATAACAGTGGCACTGATACAAACCGATTCAAATGCAAGCTAAAAATGTGCATACTAGAGCTGTGTCGATAAAATCGATTCTCCTATTCTCATTTTATTTTGTAAAGATCGATTCGTACGTTCTCACGTATGAATTCGTGTCATCAAATTCACGCATGCGCACGTGGTGTGAAGCTACCAAACAATGAACATCGTCGGACAGTAAGCACTCAATGTGTGCTATTGACTTAATAATACTTCTCTTCTGTCTTCTCTTAATTTTGGTGGAAACTTTCTAATTGCAAAAGGTAGAAAACAAAAGGATGCAAACCATTAAAAATGGTTCATCTCATCAAAACTGAAAAATATCAAAAATAACCAAAAAAGTCACAGTGTCTGTTATGTCAGCCTTAAACATTACGGTGAGCTGATGATCCATGGGGCTCAGGTTTTTCCAATTAATGGAGCTTTTTCCTAAATGTCATCCAGGCTCAGCTCATGTATCATTATCTCTGTGTTACGTAGAGAGGTTGCTCATTACGACAGGACAAAAGAGGTAACAACAGTGAGATCTCAGCCATAATGAACCTAAATGCTCCCTCTCACCTTCACCTCATTGCTCTGCTCTACCCATCCTCCACCTCAGGTCTACCTCTTTTCAGTAGTTATCCTCTCTGCAGTCATTCCCTCTCTCCTCTCTTCATACTCCATGTCTGCTCTTTCCTGGCTTTTTGTGCTGTCTGCCATTTGCCCTAACAGTTTCTCCCTTTATGCTCTTCCTGTGTCTTAGTTAACACTACCTGTCAAACTACTTACATGTACACTCCTTTCCTTTGCCATATTTTTCCAGCTCACATCAATCATTGTCCCTTTTGCTCTCTCCAGCATTTGTTATTTAACTTCCTTTTTCTCTCTTACTTTATCTCTTTCCATGGAGCATAACTCTTCCCTTGCTTTGTCCTGATTCTTCGGTCAGTTTTTAGTAATGCTTTGTCTGCCTCCTCTCTCCCTCACCCCATCTCTTCACCCTCACCACTTAACTCTTTCTTTCACCCTTTCCTCTAATGAAGCCAATAATTTTGGAGTCGCACCTTTGGGTGCAAGAGCGTGTGTGTGTGTGTGGACTTCATTTGTCAAAGGCACATACAGATTTGATCCAGACCTGATACATATGTTGACCCTTGGCCAGGAACCAAGGGGGTTAATTGAGTAATGGCGTTTGCAGGAGAGGGAGAGGATACGTGGAGCGTGGATGAGACAGAAAGCCAGAGAGAGAACATTAAGAGAGCGAGAACGAGACAGAGACAGGTGCAATTTGTAAGAAGGGGAAGGGGGAGAGTGCAAGAGAGAAAGGGGTTAATTGCAAGAGTGAATAAAATGAAAGTCAGAGGGAGGCTGGCAATTAAAGAATTGTGGAAGAGAGGGTGAAATAAAGACAAATGTTGGGTTAATGGTGACAGTGTGTGAGATGGGCACGAGGTGACAGCATGAGGCAGCCAAGCAGCAGGACATGGAAGATTGATTTTAAGCGACAGAGAAGGGGTTAACACAGTGATTGAAATGAAAGAGAGAGAGAGGCAGGTACGGTGAAAGCGAAAGGGTTAATTATGAGTATAATAAACGGTGAAGCCTGTGGTCTTCGTGGAGCCTGGCTCTTAATTAAGGAAACACAGCTGCACCTGGGACCCACCAAGAATAGATGGATGCACGATACTGCATGAAATTGTGTGTGTGTTACTAATTGTTATTGTTATGAAGTCCACGTCCTCATGGATTCATTCTGCTGATGAATTATCTTAATGAAGTGCCTGAATGTGGAGTTTGCTGGGGATGGACCAGCTAAATGGCCATATGACTAAGAACTGGTCCATCATATGCCTGTGTGTTAGTCTACCGGAGTCTCTCAGACAAGCTGAAACAAGTTAATGTGCCCCCAGCCCATCAGTAATTAGCAATAACAGGGTTTGCAACTAATAAATAGGGATCCAAGTTGAATTTTAGTGAAGGTCAGCATGGTAGCATCAGAAACTCATGTTTATTTTCCCCATGTAAGTCATGTGAGTCATATTACCCCCCCCCCCCCCCCCCCCCCCACACACACACCACATGAGGGCCTGCCTGTGAGCCACTGGTGTAGACAGACACATTAAAAAACGGAAAACAAAAAAAAAGTAGTAGCTCACATTTTCAACCCCCATTCATTGTTCTTTTTCCTGCCTGTCCCTTCTTTTTACTCTCTCTATCACTTTATAACATTTTTCCCCTCAAACTGAAATCACAGTTTGAAGGATTAAGAAAATAAGCTTTGTGTTGGATGGTATGGCATTTCTGATGTTATATTAAAGAGTTCAGAAGGTTTTGAAAACATTTTGTTGTCTTCAGTTGTGGCAGAAGGATCAATTTATGGCATAACTTTATGTTTAAAAAAATCTGTTAAAGTATTGCGCATGAAGATAGAGAATATATTTGTATTCAAATGCACAATGACAAATTGATCTTTAAGCCAACAATTGGTCAGTGTATAAGAAAACATGTCATATTAGTTGTTTACATGTAAATGAATTGTCTAAAACTGTGCTCTTGCTTTTTAGTTGCCAGTTTGTCAGGTTAAAGTCAGAATCCCAATTTCTTGATAAATAGTAACTTCTTTTCATCCCAGGCATCATCTTACATGCTGTGACCCAGAGAACACAGCTGATTGCTCTTGAAATGTGAGATCAGAAGAAATAATTTCATTCAAAACGTAATTCTTGTTTTCCGCGTGAGAACAGTGAAATCAGCTGAGATTATGACAGCGTGCAGATTTGTATGAATGAAAAACAGGTGGCTTGAAAATCCCTTAAATTGAACCACTGAAGACCTGCCAGTCTCATTCTGTAGTTCATTATGATTACACTGAGGCAGCATAATTTGCTGCTTGATCTAATGACTTAAAAGCCTCCAGTCATAGCCATCTGAATCTCTGAAGGTATTATGCATTTTTGCTGCAGAAATCCTCAGGCTGTTTCAAGAAAATGGGTTAAAATCTACCTTAAGAGATCGCAGGTCAGTCTGAAACTTCATCCAGAGACCTTTGCAGCTGTTTTTATGGCAGTGTGTAATCTGAAGTAAGGTGGATTGTCCCTTTATGTACACATCATTTGTGCTGAGATGGATTTGATTCATGGTCTGGTGAATAGATAAACTGATCTGTAAGGAGGACTAATGTAATCACTCTGTGTTGACTCAAACAATCACAGAGATGTTAGAAAGACCACATCCCATGCCAACCTTTTAAAAAGAAAAGCCGCCTGTGGTGTGTGTGTTCTCGATGTATGTTCTGTGTGTGTGTGTGTGTGTGTGTGTTCAAAAGAAAGATTAATCGTTTGTGCATATGTGTTGTTATCACACACACACACACACACACACACACACACACACACACACACACACACACACACAAAGCTACCAGGAATTAGGAGAAAGATTTACATACATTGACAGAGTAATGTGCTGGGCAGTGAGAGCTTTATAAAGAGTGAACCTGTCCCTGAATGTGTGAGTGATGATAACAGGCTCATTTAATTGCCTAACCCCTACACACAAACACACACACACATACACACACACACGCGCGCACTCACAGATCATCAGCTCCCTGAGTAGGCATCACATCATTTCTGTCATTCACCTTGAGGAGGTGGAGGTAAGACAGCGTGATAGTACAGTGGGAGAGAGGAAGTGAAGGACTGAGAGTCAGTGAGCAAGAGAGAAATGCAATCAAAGCTAATAGAGGTATTTGAAGTGATTGTAACTGAGTTTTGACTTTTGGTAGCACAGTTCAGCTATGCTATAGTATAGTATAATATTTAATTTAATTTTTTTTAACAAAGGATGACGACATGGAACATCTTTCTTTGTTTACATGTACAGTCCATGCAGTCACAAGTTAGTAGCTGGGTTAGAGCTTAGTTTGTATTAGATGTGCAGCTGAGGAACCTAAAAGATTATTTTAAAGTAAGAAAAATAATAGTTTTATAGCATTTTAAACTACATACTTAATCTGCAGTTGTCTAGACCAGTCAGACTAAAAATGGGGTCATGCCAAATAATAATAACGAACTTAAAAAAAACCAAAACTATTTATATAGCACCTTTCAAAACAAAGTTACAAAGACAGTGAAAATTAAATGCAAACAATAGAAAACACTTAAGTATAGTTTAAAGAATGATACAACATTGGGAAGGAAATATGGTGCTACAAATTAGGTAGAGTAAAATAAAACACACAACATTCTTCAATGATTAAATAGTCAATAACATAAGAAACAAAGAATGACTTTGTAAAATAATAGATTTTAAGAAGTTACTTAAAAAGCTAAAAGTGAATTCAGACCCCAAGCTCTGAGAAAGTGCACTTATAAAAATTTGTTGTTAAGAGGGATTTAAAAGAGGATAAGGAACTCGCCAGTCTGATCTCCTCAGGGAGGTTATTGCAAAGACTGAGGGCCCTAACAGAAAAGACCCGGTCACTGTTGGTCCTCAGCCGAGATTGTGGAATGGCTTGCAGAGCCTGGGCTTAGGACCGCAGGTTGTCACCATATATTTGAGATGTGTTTGGTTGGCAAAAAACTAAATCTCCTTGGCAGCAAACTGATAAAGAAACAAACTATTATAGCCTAATAAACATTGAATTGTTACCATTTCTATGTAGATTGTTCGTGTGTTTTTGGTCTGTTAGTTTGTATGTGTAATATAAATGTTTGCATGTTATGCTTGTGCATGCATATACTCTGGTACTGCTAAGCAAACATTACCATTAAACCCCTAAACATATTATTTACTTCCCTATTTCTTTCTCTCTCTCTGCCCCTCACACACACACACACACACGCACGCACACACACACACAGACACAGACGCACACTTCCACTGCTTCCCATCTCTCCCTTTGTAATGAAAGCATCTGCAGACACTAATGAATAGACTGAATGTTGTTGCACAGCTCCACATAGGAAGAGATAAAAACAGCCCAATCAGGAAGATGACTTAGGTCAGACTGTCTAGAGTCCAAGGCCCCCCCCTCCTCCTCCACTGCTCACAGAAACATGTCATCTCTCTGACTGTCCTTCTGATTGACTGGCTGTCCATGTTACTGTGTCTGTCCATTTGTCCAACTCTTTGTGTGACTATACTTTTAGGACATCAAAGAGCAAGACGGAATTAGAACAACAAGGAATTTAAAAAAATGTGAACTAGGATGGTGTTTTCTAGCAAATACCGTTTTTTAGCAAGCAAACCGGCAGCAGTATTGAAACAATCACATCACAACAGTGTTGCCAACAGTCCATTATTCTCATTGTACAACATTTTACTTTGTAATTTTCCAATCTGCGCACAATATTTTGATGCCAGTGCTGTTTTATTAAGCACTGGTTGAGATGTAAACCCCTATACAAATGCATATGATATTAATTTGACTTATCCAGTATTGCTGTCAGCAATGACATTCACATATGAGTGAACACATAAATGTGGAGTTAAATGCTACATGTATGAAGTATTTACTGTGAGATTTAGCTTTGAAAGAGTAGCTCCTGTGTCGAAGACACTGACTGAACCAAGAATAACTAACTCAGTAATAACTAAGTCATTATTTTCAGTTTTTGAATGAATAGAAATTGTTGACTTAAAATGGTGAGAGTGATTCCTTCCTGTGTAGAAATAGTTGAGTTCAGTTTTTTTTTTTTTTTTCTTTTTTCCGTGGTTTGAAGTGACATGGTGAGATTGATTGTTCTCCTTCAGCTCTGGAGCAGATAAGCTGTCTGGGGGTCAGGAGACAACCTTTCAACAATTAACCTCAAAATCCCCAGAGTGGTTACAGATTATAGACATGTGAAAGGCTAAAGCTGCAATCCTCCGTTGGATAGAACAGGACAGCGACTCTCCACTAAACATGTTCAAGGTTTGGTGTTGGAGGTACAAGAGAATAAAAAGAAGTAGTCTATTTATTCCAGTCCACTGGGAAAAAAAAACATCATCAAAGTTTGAAATCATATTCTCTGCTCATTTTATCAGTCCCTCTCCAGAAGAATAAGAGGACTTACACTTGTCACAGGTTTGATACAATCTATTCCTTTAATTCTTGTGTGTTTCCGTGTGAATGTGCATGCACGTATGTGTGTACTGCATTGATCCAGGTTTAGGACTGTCAGCTGACAGTTACTAATGCTTAGTGTTTTGACATTAATCCTCAGGTAATAACCATCAAAACACGCTGTGTTGCATGTATGTGAGAGGGAACATGGTGGGTGTGGGTGTGTGCGTGTAGCCTAATCAGTCACATCTGACGGACAGCAAATCCTACTTCAAAAGGCCACTCAGACATCCATTGTTATGTGGAGAGCCAATTGAATGAGATAAGATGGTGGTAAGAAAGCAGGAGGATGAAGGAAAGGAAGGCTGGATAAATGAGCTATCAGGGGATGTGAGAGATGTAGACTAAGGATTGGTTTATGGTCTCTCAGAACTAGTTCTAAAGACGTGTTGTAAGGCTGTGTCGGAAATCAAATGTGTTTGTAGTAATTCTAAAGCCCTGTACTGAAGGGTGCAGTGAAAAGCTGGCTGTGATAGTCTTGGAAGACATTCATAGTCTTACACTTGGTTGTTCGCATTAAAAGTGCCACAAATGCCTAGCTCCCCTCTCACCTCTGCACAGCGGACTAGCCACAGCGTTAAGTGGGTGGGAATGTTGGGTAGTCTCTTTCTGAAGGACACTCAGCAATAATAATCATCTTTACTTGCAGCCCTACTCTTCAATTATAGTACAGTTTTCTTGTCTCTTTATTGGTGTTGTTGTAATGTGAAGATACAGTAACTATGCTCGTTTTAATGAACTTCTGTGGCTCGGTGGAGAAGATTCGTTCATGTAGTTCCACAGCAACAGAAGACTGGCACACTGCAGGCAGATCTCTGTGCTTGTTCTGACAAGAGGTGGAACAGATGTGTAGTGGGCTTTATGTTCTCAGGTCGCAGCTATGTTGCTCAGCAGAGGGGCACATCATCCTGCAGGGATTCTCTTGTGTGAGTTTCACATCAGTATGAATCAGCAACAGCACTGCTGAAAACTTGAAGTGGTTTATCATGATTGATACAGTGCAAACGCTATGTTCTCTTGAAGGTATATAATTCAATTTGTATTTTCCCTTTGCCTGCTGTTAAATATATACTTGGCTGTTGGTTTGTTCCATACACCCAGCTAAAATCAAGAATAACCATTAAGTAAATCACTTGGGTTCTAATGTTCAAAATTTGTGAAAACCTTTAGAGAGATGTTTCATCTTCGTGATCATTTTTGAGTCCTTAGTTTGTGGAGCTGTCAGATTGTTTTGAATTATACTAAGTGGTGTTTTGATTTAATTCTAAGGGCCAGTATTGACTCCAGTGCAGACATCTTTTAGTGGATCTGTATTGGCTAAAGTAAACTCAACCAAATTCCAGTTCTTCCTTTACTGTAGTCTGCTATGTTTTGTCCACATCAGCATGTTAGTGTGGCGGTACTGCTCTCCTTTATGGGACCTGAACTCAACAGTGTGAGGATTTCGCTGCAAATGCACATGCAAATTAAAAAAAATCGGAGTGTTGTGAATGTGAAAAGTTATTTGGGTACAGTCCAAGTTCTGATGGATCTGTTCTCCCTCTTTCCAAAAAACAGTGTAAGAAACATTTAGGGAGCAGCTTCTTGTGTTTTAGCTTGCCCTAATTATCGCTTTTGCAGTTTAAAATGACAAACGTTAGCGACTGGGTAAATCAGCTGTCACTGATTAATGTTATTTCAGTAAGGAACTTGGTGGCAGGCCAAAAAACAGTTGCTGAAAAAGTTTGCAAACAGCACTCGATACCCTGAGTGAACTAATTTACTCCGTTCTTCCCAGAGGGCGGAGCCCGTGCAGTTTCCCCTGGTTAATAGGCTCCTCTGTTTATGAGTGCTGTCGTTTAGACCGCTACTGGTGGATCATCGGGAATATGGCCTGCACAGAATGTGTCCATCTGTGCCACTGCGTGTCTCCATAATGCTGTTCCATATGGCCAAGTGTGGTCTACACACAGCCTCGGGGAGCTGATGGTAGATGGTTAACGTGCACACGCTCTCATACGCACCGATATTCTTTCTCATGCACAAGAACAAATGCATATATGTATGAATGCAGGGACACAAATGCAAACATTCACGCACACACATGCACATTTGAATGCAGGCACGTACACACACACACCATCTGCATGACTGAGGAAACAGAAGTTGTCATTATATTTTGGCTGTGTGGCAGACACTGAAGTTCTGTCTGTCTGAAGTTCACAAAGTCACTGAACAGTTGTCCTGCTGGTAGAAATGGAAGCTGCTCTGCTTCTGACAATTGAAGCTGTGCTTTCTCTATCTCTAAATCATATGTCTATATAATGTCTCTGTGGGAATTTTTAGCTTGCTTCCTGCTGTCTGTGTCTGTACTGCATGTCTGTAACCTGCCCCTGACTCTGTCTTTATGTCTGTGTTTCTCATTTGTCACCCATTCATCTTTTTCTTCTTGTCTGTTTTGTCTGTATTTCTCATGCTCTACTGAGAGGTAAGGTGACTGGAGATCAATAGAGGGTCAGCACACACACACACAAACGTACACACACACACACACACACACACACACACACACACACAAACGTACACAAATATGCACACACACAAACTTGAAACTGCTGAGCAGGTGAATTTCATTCATCCATATTCTCCATACGGAGACAACACCATCCTGTTTATTGATTACCACGGCAATGGATCGATTGTACCGGAGAGGTCATAGTCAGAGATGTGTGGGGTTGTGTGTGTGTGTGTGGCTCTTTTTGTCGCTGTCCTTTTGTGCTACATATTCTGTATGTGAGACTTTTATGGTATAGATACATCACTTTCTGCTGAGTGTGTTTTCTAATCTGCGTATAAATCTGTTGTTGATCTTCTGTATATACTCTCTGTATATAAGAAATGTAGACATTACAAAAGGATTAAAACAAGAAAGAAAAGGAGAGATGGGGAGAAAAAAAAACACTAAGGAAAAAAATAGTAAGATTAAGAGTACTGAGATTGAGAGAGTGAGCGCGGGTGTATCAGATTCATGTGTTAATCGATAAGCTCTTTGTTGCTTTGTGGGTGTATACGACAGAGCAAAGTGCTGGAACATGATGATTTACATCAGCTGATTTGTAAGGAACCGCCATAGCTCAGAGGGGCGAGGGGGACAGCAGAGAAGAGAAGCTGTGGAGAAGATTACAGGAGAGAACGCAAAGGGAGAGAACGAGGAAAACAAGCGCAGCCGAGAAAAAAGGAGCAAAAGGAGGCAGGGTAAATGAGAGGAAGCAAAATGATGAAGGAAGGAGGCAACCAGAGAGGAAGAAAGGCAAGAGAAGGGAGGGGAAATGAGTGGAAGCAAAAGAGAGGAGGCAAAGCGAACCCAGAGGGGAAAACAGGGCTAAGCAGGAATATGTGCTGATGAAAGACGAAAAGGCAAACTTGTACATAGCCGAGCATAGGAGAGCTGACCTGCCTCAGGGTTCATTCAAATTCTCTTTGTGATCTGCACAATTATTTTTTATGGGAATCACACAGAAATGTGTAGGGCTTTTAAAAAATGACCTCTCATGCCAGCTTTACACAGAGCTGTGCTGTATGTGTGCTCGAGTGACCTTATCTTGCCACATTAGTAACCATGCACTGACTTCTTTTATTGGTGCAGCACAAAGAGCATCAAAATTATGTCATGACACATAAAAGTTCCTTTTTTTTTTTTGTTTTTACTTTGCTATTACACGAAGAGGGCAAAGAAGGGAATGACGACACACTGACAGAAAGCCACTCAGTGGGCCTGTAAATTGTAATGGCATAGTTCAGAAACACAATTCATTTACAAAGAATGGACTTTAAGACATTCTGCATACACCACAAGCAGCATTTCCCACAGACTTAGATTCTATTTGTGGTGGTGGTAATTGGCAAGTGCTTTGTGACAAACAAACGTTAGGTATACAACTCCACTGCTTGACATTGTGTCAAACAAATAACAAAATATTTTTTTCAGTAATCTCATCTGTTGCTGATGCCCTACCAGGCTGTCCCACAGCAGCATGTTGACTGCTGTCCTCCTACTCCTCTCCAACATCTCTCTCTTCATTAACTACAGCGATCCCTTCCTTACCCTCTCTTGCTGCTTCAGCTGCCACAGCAGCACTGGTTGAAGCCTGGAAATATTCGAAAACAAATTAATTGAATACCTAACCTCACTGTTCAGACTGTGCACCTACCCCATGTGCCTTTCCAGGTACTCTGTTTTGCAAAAACCTCGGGTCAAGACCCCTTCCTTCTCCATGGGACAAGGTTTTTGGAATTATTATTATTATTATTATTATTATTATTATTCAGTATTCAGTATTCATCCAGATTAAGGGACCAAACATTGTGCTATGCTGGACATCCCAGCTCTATTCTAACATTAACCTATAGCTGTCCTTACTAGCTAGGTTCCTGATGAGCTTGTTAATAACTTATATGAAGAATTGGGTCTCTGAAATTGACATGTGTTAAGAACATAGATGAACTAACTTCTCAGAGGTAACTTGAATACATCAGTTTTAGAGAGCTTTGTGCAGGGGTGTTCAAGATGCTAACCATTCTTGAACTCTGGATTGATTCTTTTTAGGAATTTTGCCAGCCGTCTTATCTGAGGACAAAAGGTAATAACAGTTCTTCCTCCTGCCCATGAACACGTTTTGAGTGTGTATGAAGAGGAGGGGTTAATCACAGACAGGTCTGTATCAGTGTGTTTCAGAGAGAGAGAGAGAGAGGGAGAGTGGGACAAAGAGGGACAGAGTGCATCAATGTGCTGCACATAGCTCTGCCATGAAATAAGATTTTAGCCGTTTGAAATTGTAAATAAAAAAAAAAAAGGATCGATATGTGGTAGTCAGTGTTATTGAGTGATATTGTGATGAGCTGCCACAAATAAATAAATGTATGGGAAACACTGACAAGGCATGGAGCTCTTGCTGTCCATACAGTTTTTCTTCCTTTGAGACAGATGTACAGATAGACACACACAGGCAGAAAACAGCTCCGTGTTCGGCTCGATGACACAGTAACAGACAGGGAGGGCCCAGGTTAGGTGTGTGACAGTGGCTTCAACATGCACTTAAGATGCAGTTTCTGTTGTGTAGAGCTAGGTGGTGCTGACAGTCTGTCCACTGTCACAGAGTGTGTGTGTGTGTGTGTGTGTCACTGAGTGATCAAACCTGGTCTCTCTCTTGTGCGTTAGAGTAAGAGCTTTGTGATTTTGGACCTTGAAGACACACTTATAATGCTCAGTTTATTGTTGTAGTCAGATTATTGGAGTTCATTAGCAGCGTTACTTATTTAATAACAAAGCACCATGAAAAGCTGAAATCACACAGTTGGCAGAAAATTACCATATATGCAGTTCATCTTATTTCCACTCACTTCTCTAATGTATTATGCTTAAAACCAGTGGAGCTGCTTATAACCTATAGAGTAATTGTATAAGACAGCATATCCTGACGATACACAGACCTGCACACACATACACATTTTACACATGATGGACAGGTGCCATCATGTGTGTCCATCTCAACCAATTCAATTTGTTGTTAAGTCTATGGTGATGGAGTGGTCATTGCTAAGCGTTTTGCTGACAGAGTACATACACACACACACACAGATTTTTTTTAATGGTAAGTAGTCATGAGTGGAAATCAAATCTCAGTGGTATGCTTATAGCTTAAGCATATTTAAAGATTGTTTTGTGTGCTCTGTCTGTGAGCTGTGTATATGCTCATACATTTGGCTGATTGTAGCATTTTATTGATCGACACCACACTAATCAATCAGTGTGTGTGTGTGTGTGAGAGAGAGAGAGAGAGATCATGTACTGTTGCCATGTCATGCACTTAAATCCTGAACTGCTATTAATCTATCTATCTCAATTTCATGTGCTCTTTTAATTTTAATAAGAGGATAGGAACCAACTCTGCACTTTTTCATCCCCTCTCCGACACTCGCACACACACACACACTTTAGGAGATGCTGAGCAGTGCACTTCATTGTATTGTATATCAGTTGTAGCTCATTGAAATAGCACTACTAGTTGGTGAGTGAACCAAGAAATTTTAGATTTTAATAGCCGTGTGTGACGGTGTGTGTCATTTCCTAGCACTGTACGTTCATGTTGGATGATACACAATCTTTCCCCAAATGGCACTTGGACCATCCAATATCAATCTCCCAGTTAGTGTTTTAAATCCTCTACACACTCGTGGTCCACCCACATAGGTGTTTTAACTAATGTTGTCTGATTAGATGATTTCTCAAGACTGTGTAAGCATGCCCAGGCTGTGCTTTATTGACTTCTTTGCTTTGTAGCACTTGTGTGGGTGGGACAAATTAGACCATTATTGTTATTGTTGTTATTGTTGTAATATCAGCTTGTCCCTTCAGCCTCTGTTACTGATGTTACTGTAATCTCATCAGCCAGAGTGTATCCCTGGCAACTGGTTAAGTTTTCTAGCTACAGATGAACTTTTATAAGAAGTTTTACAAGTTTTATAAAGTTGAGTTGTGAGTGTGGACATTTAACAAGCTGGAGTCAGCCCTGAGGATGCCTTCTGTCCTGTTCAGGTGTCCACAAGTTAGACACCCTACTTTATGGGCGACAGCATTGCTATGGCCTGTAGAGTAGAGTTATTGAACCTACCTTTGACCCTCCTGAGAGCAGAAGAACCTTTTTTTAATTGTTTTTAAAGTTTCATTTTTTATATGAATGAAGTATTTCAGCAGAATGGAAACAAACCACACTTTGATGTGGTTTGTGCCATAGTCAGTGTTTAGAACATCCTCCCAAATCCAAATTAAGTCAAAATGAAGTCTTATTTCTCAGGTGCATTTTTGAGCTCAAGTATTCAAGCTCACAAATGGATAAAGGCATTTCTACATGAGGTTGTCAGCAACATGATCAAAGTAAAAATTTGACAGTAAACTGAAACCGAAAAATAACTGAAAAATAAAGAGAGGGAGAGAAAACACCAGTTTACTACCATCTTTATCTTCTAGCCTGTCAAGTTTGATGACAGGATAGCTGATGAGAAGATTATAGGTAACATAATAGCATGATGGAGACACACTCGTAGCAGTTCACAGTTGGGAAAAGTAACGATTAACTTATTACTCAAAGGCTGAAAGACATGAGGTGTCTACTCACAAGCTTACAATATAGTCTTGAGACCAGAAAAAATGCTTGTGGTGTAAGAGGAATAGAAGCAGCGCTGGCAGCATGTAACTTTTCATTTTGTCAAAAATGGACACATCATTGCACTTGACACAGTGACACTCACAGACAATGTCAAGTTTCAGGTTTGCTTTTTGGTCTTACTCTCACATCCCAAAGGTTTTTACAGTACAGCACATCTGTCAGTCCCCCTCATTACTATCATTATATTTCTCTCTCAGCTGCTGTCTCTTTCATTCCTCATGGCCATTTCACTCTTTTTCTCGGTGCTTTCACTCTGTGCAGTCTCACCTTTCTGTCTCTCACCCCCCTCACTCTCTCTCTCTCTCTCATGCTCAGGCTGCGGTGTCATTTTGTTTGGCAGGTCTTTGAGTCTCCTGTCGGAGAGAACAGAGGCCAAGTCCTCCCCTGTCTCATCTAGCTGTCTTTCCTTTCTTTCCAACTCTGCTTTTTAAGAAACTCAGCAAGGCTATGTTGGATTTGTCTTCCCATTTTTCTCCCTGTCATTCTTTCAGATGTTCTTTTTTAAGAATCTCCTCCACCACTGTGTGTGTGTGTGTGTGTGTGTGTGTGTTTGTGTGCTTATCTGGAAGCTATTAGTCTTGTTCTGCCTCTCTCTAACAGACAGATTTACTGAATCTGGATAAGATTGTGAGCAGTTTTTCTTAAATATGTGTAGTTGCACAACTAAACAAAAGGCTTTATACTACAAGCATGCACGTGACAGAGCGGCGTGTAAATGAAGTAATGGGACAGAAGAGGTGGTATGGGATGAGGAAAGGATGATAGTTAACAAGCAAGTTAGAAGGAGAGAGCATAAAAGAACATCAGGTTTGTTATAAGAGGAAAGATGGAACAAGACAATGAGAAAGGTGTGTGTGAGACAGATGGAAGTAGGGAATATGGCAGAACATGAATGTGTGAGAGACTGAGAGGCATCAGTCGTTCTGAGTAGTTGGTGAGATATGGATGGGAAGATGGTGAGAAATGTGCAATATTGTATAACTTGATGCTGTGCTGCTCTCTGCCTGGTGAGGTTTTGCTGGAAAAGAAGTGCGCCTATAGTATATAGAACCAACACATCTACACACAGATAGCATTTAAAAAAGAAGCTTTTCTTAAAAAAATACTTCACATGGGTTTAATGGAATCACAAGTGTATAGGGGACAGTTTTTTTGTTTGTTTGTTTATTAATTCAACGGGTTCATGGAAGAATTCCAAGATTAAGTGTACTTTATTTACATGTGAACATTATGTACAGCTAACAGCAACAACAAACAAGAAATTATTTGGTTTTGTTTTGACTTTTGCATGTGGCAGTGTTAAAGTCTGTGTGGTTCAAATATGGTCAGACTTTTGTTCATTTGCGTAATTGTCTTGTCAAACTTAATGTTTCAGTGTTGCTGTGGAGCTTTTCTTATGGTTCTCTTGTTCCCAGTTTATTAAAAACCCAATGAAGAGGCTTCCAGTGGAAATCCTCTTTAATTATCAGGTTGGCCTTGGAAAAAGATGCCAGGGCTGGACTTCTTTATACCTGCACCTGTGTGAGCTTTTAGTACAAAATGTTGCTATTGTTTATTTTTGTTTTACAGTTGCATTTTCATAATGTCAGCTTAATTACTTTTGCCTTTCTGCCACAATGCAATGACTTACAGCAATGTGTGTACTATTGTGAAGACTTTTACATGGTGTGTGCCTGTTTGTAGGATGCATGTGTATGTGTGAGTGAGAGAGTATGTCACACACTTGTGGGTTCCAGTGTAGCAGGAAGCCTCTGGCTTTACTGGTAAAGTCCCTTTTCTTTACTCTTGACCGCTATAGACACGACACACACATATATATATACACACAGGGACACTCAGGTCTATTCAGCTTTTGCGTGGAGGCCCCTAGAACACTGTGTTGACAAGCTGTGTGCTATGTTAGGCTAAACGCAGACTCAGTGCAATACTCAATGGACAGGGATTCCACTATATAACACAGTTAGAGCTAGCAGGGTGTCACACACATGCAAAGGGGAGACACGAATGGAGCCAGCTGGTAATCAGTAGACACACACACACTGTCACAGGAATGCTGGGCTCCTTGGACGTCCTCTATAGCGTCCTCATCCACAAGGTAACACACACGTTCTGTGCATGTAAACACACACAACCAATCAAAATTTTATAAACTAAATGCTGTAGCCTTTATTTTTGCTTTATTTTGAAGAATTGCGATCAGAGGGCTGTTTGTGTACATTCAGTAACTGTAGTCCTTCTGATAACCTTCTGATTACTGCAAATTCTTGTCAAGTTTAAATATTTTTAAGTTGAGAAGACAAGTCAGTCTCTGGTTGTGCTGCTTATGGCTGATTCTGTTACCATTTTCTTTGTGACTTTGTATGAATTCGTGTTACCCCTAAAAGTTGGCTTTTTGTGTATAATTTGAGTAAAGGGCAGCAGTTTGCTGACTGGCTGTAATACCAACTGGAGCGCCTTTTCTCTCAGTGTGAGATGAGTGAGTTGGGAGTAGAAAAAAGTTCCTGCTCCTCCACTGTGATCAGATACTGTATTCATAATGGATGAAAAGAATAGAAGTAATTAAAAAATAACCAGCTACATTGTGCTTTTCTTTTTAGCTGATGGCGGTGTATGAGGAGCAGGAAGCCCAGCAGAGGGGTGTGGCTAACACAAGCCTAGCCCCCAGCCCTGACCTCTACCAATCTGAGCTCGCTGTCTTCCAGCCAATCACAGGAGGAGAGATCGAAGTGAATTCCTCAGCGCTCAAGTCCAGTGAGTAATTTTCCATTTAAGTTGGTAATGCCTGCTCTAACCTTGACATTGGGCCTGTTCTTTTCTAGACAAGTTCACCCCCAAAAATCAAATTGAAGGAAATCTTTATCTTTGCAGGTCTACATGTAAATTGAAAATTCACATATTTATAATTTTTAAACATAATTTAATGCTTTGTGTTTGTTCCTGTGAGATTTGCAAGTACTTTTGAAATTTATTGAAAGTTACAAATTGCAGAAGCAAGAAAATGTTTTCATCATCTCAAAGTTATGAAATGCACTCACCCAGCACTTTGTAAGGAACACATGTACACCTGCCTGTTCATGCAGATCTCCCATGAGCCAATCATGGGACATAACATAACAAAGCAGTTCAGTGGATAAAATCATGCAGATACAGGTCAGGAGCTTCAGTTAATCTTCAGATCAAACATCAGAATGGGGAAAAATGCGATCTCAGTGACTTTGACTGTGACATTATTGTTGGTGTCAGATGGGCTGCTTTGTATTTCTGAAACAGCTGATCTCCGATCTCTGGTTGGAGCTGACAGAAAGGCTATGGAAACTCAGGCAACCACTGTTTACAACTGGTGAGCAGAAAAACATCTCAGAATGCACAATACGTCAGACATTGAGGTGGATGAGCTACAACAGCAGAAGACCATGTTGGGTTCCTGTCCTGTCAGCCAAGAACAGAAATCTGAGGCTGCAGCGGGCACAGGCTCAAATCAGAACAGCTGAAGATGAATCTGGATTTCTGCTGAGGCTGCAGATGGTAGGGTCAGAATTTGGTGTCAACTACATGAATCCATGGACCCCACATGCCATATGTCAACAGCCGAGTCTCCAGATCTGAATCCAGTAGATCGCCTTTGGGATGTGGTAGAACATGAGATTGGCAGCATGAACGTGCAGCTGACAAAGCTACAGGAATGATGTGAACATTGTGATGTATGGTGTTACTAATAAAGTGATCGCTTAGTGTAGCAGCTCTGTTCTCTGTAGAGGGAGAGCAATGACCTTAACCTCTGTAAGACTCTGACATTTGTCATCGCATCACAAAAGTTTATCCAAATTAGATAAAATATTGTGCCTCTGAAGACAAGACAGGCCAACCACAACTACTCTGTGACCAAACTCAGTATTTTTAGTACTTCCCCCACGGCTGACTCAGGCAGGTTTTTCTGATGCCAAGGTCACGCTGTCTAAGTGCTGTTTGAAATGACTCCTGTGACTTAACAAAGAAAAAAAAAAAAGTCCTTCGCGAACCCTTTTTCTTTTTAGATGTAACCTGTGGGTCAGTGCATACTCAGGTCAATGCCATAACTGATGTTAAACAAGAAACAGGTTCAGTGAAGCTCAGTTTTGATGAGGAGGTTTACTGCCAGGTCAAGTCCGTGGAGGATAGCGGTCAAGTCACCATTTTGGAGAGGTGGATAGATGGCTAAAATGAATGATATGTAAACTGAAAACGTAATGAAAAAGAACCTTACACTGTATGTTTTGTAGACAATACAGTAGGAATGATGTTAGTTTTGTACTTAGTGAATTATATTACAGACAAAGGTCAAGCTGTGATTGCCATTTTCTGTGGGACACTGATGAAAATAAGATGAGGACAGCTGAAATGTTGACAGTATTGTCTCTGAGATGCAGACTGAGATGGGGATTAAAGAGAATCAGATGAGGAGAGGGACAAGAAAGAGAAGACAGGAAGTGTATGTGTTCTGTCAGGCTGCGGAGCAAAAACTGATGCCTGTGTCTGGTTACTGTTACATGGGCCAGATCTATCTGCATGACCTTTCCTTTCTCTCCGTACCCCTCTCCTCGCCTCTCTTTCTGTCTTCCACTTTGTCTTTCTCTCCCTTTCTTTATCTCCCTCTCTTCATCTCTTCCTCTCTGTCTTTCTTCAAGTCAAGTGCCTGTTCAGTACAGATACTGTAGATGTGAGTGTGAGAGGGCTTAGAGCTGTCACAGCAGCTTGTCCAAATTTAAAATTGCCTTACCATAACAAACTGTGAGGCTGATGGATTGTGTGTACCTACAGTTTGCCAAAACCTGTGCATTGCTTCCAGTTGTCTCCTGCTTTTAGCTAATCGCAGATCCCACCTCTCTACATCTACCTTTTTAAACACTTGATAGCAAACATCTAGTTTGACTAGCTTGACATTTAAACACAATTTGTCATGGTTGTTTTCAATATTAGTCATTAATATGTCAAATGAAGTGTGATAAAGCTCATCCATCTATTGTAAGCTGCGCTCTATCAACAAGTTTAATTATTTTCGATCCTTGTGTTGAATGGTGCTATCGAAATTTCTCAGTCAACTTGAAGGATGTTTAACACTTTATTTAGCTCAGCGACTCCCAGACTGAATCAGAAATCATAAGCACAGTTTTACATAGTAGATTATTGCAGTAAAACTCCTTTTCCTACTCCTCATTTCACACGCATATTACTTGCTTAACGTCTGACAGTAATAACAGAATTTACGTTTCAGTTTGTATGACCTTCCTAAATTGTGAAGGGGGCCTTAGCTGTATGATCCAGACACTGTTAAGACAGGAAGTTTAGTCTGTTTTAGTATGGTCTCCTGTCAGCAGAGATTTGTGGTAATGTGTGACTGTCATGGGGGATTAGAGGTAACGGAGCTCTGGAGACTATCACTGTCAATCTGGGAAGGTCAGACTTAGGACTCTATCACTGTCTAATGTTGCCTCTCACTCTAACCACCTGTCTCTCGCTCACTCTCTTCACACCGTCTTAATCTTCTTTTGTTTCTTTCTCGTCTTTTTTCTACACCGCTTTCCTTTGTTACTCACCTCCGTTCTTCTTGTTAACAGACCATTTTCCCCTTTTTTGTTCTTTTTATTGCCTCTTTGATTTTTTCTGTCTCTTTTCCCTTGTGCCCCCCATCTCTCTGCTGAGGAGTTTTTCTTTACTTGTCAGGCAGTAAGAGAGGTAACATAGTTACATGATGTTTTATGCTTCAGTCTCAATGAAAGACTCTAAAAAAACAGTAGTGTTGATGAGCACCCCTGCTTAACTTAAGGAAGGATACATAATTTGCAGTAGAAAGCATAGGTTGGGCATTTCCATTGGAGCCAAAGATAATCAGTGGTCATTGAGTGATTGTATCAACTGTATGGTGTTGAAAGGATCAAAAAGTCAAAAATTACAGTTTGTGACTGCTTAAAACAACACATATATATATATAAGTATAATTTGATAAAATTTAAGAGATGACAGCTGGTACTTTTACAAGATATTTACCCTCAATCAAAAGGTTAGCTGTAATGTTGATATAATAACCAAATAGGTTGAAGCCTTTACTGTTCAGTTGCCCATTTAACAGTACATTTTTTTCATATTTCAAGCCATTTTTACATATTTTCCAAAAAGAAAAATCGAAGACAGTACCCAGCTATTACCATGCTATCAATAAAGTATTGACATCTAGTCCACCTTTATATAGAAGTATTACTGAAGTTAAATAGAGGGAAATAGAGGGAAGTGGAGATTACTATGTGATCTATAATTAAACATTACTGTGCATTTTAGAAGACCTGTAAAAGGCATTGATCTTAAAATGCCTTGAGGCATATAGACAGTAGTGCTGCTAGACACTGCTACTTATCTGAAAGTGCATCTAGCTATATTTGTACATTTCCTATAAATCTCACTAATTATCTTTCTGTCTTTGCCCTCTGTTTCTCATTTTTGTGTCTTTTGTCCTCCATCCATTTATCCCCACTTTCATTGCCTTTCCTTGAAGAGATGAATTGATTAGGTTTGATGTAATCCATACCCCCCGGCCAGTCTTAAGAGCACCAAGGGTCCATTTTGTGACAATCAATATATGACCCTACAAATATCATTTGGCATGTGTTCAGAGGAGTCCACTCATTTAGAGTTCCCTCCACCCTCTCCACCACCTTTCTCATTTTATTCCCAGCGGAACTATAGAAGCTAACATGACAATGTTCTTAATGTATAAATGGATTGATGGGCCCCATGAATGGGGATGGTAGATTTGAGGATTGGGAATGTACCACACAGATCAGACTAAAACCTCCAGGTATAAATGTTATTTATTTGCACGGCTTTCTGCAATGTTGACTTTTCTCTCCATTTCACTATTTCTCCAAGCTCCAGCAGCAGCATAGGCAATAATGTGGCGTGCTTCATCCATCAGCTTTTCTTAAATGATGATTTTATGCAGTGGGCTGATGAGATGTGAAGAGGAGGGAGACACTATCATATGTTACCTACATGCACGCAGGGATCGGCAAATCAGCCACTTATTGGCCATTTGGATGCATGAACACCAGTGGGTTCACTGAAGGGATGTGAAGGAAAGGGATCATTCATTAACTTCTCACACAGATCTGCTCCTTAGAGATGTAATGAACACAGTGAGCGGTGCACACTTACATCTCCCAGAACAGCATTCGGGAATGAGCATTATGATGATGCTGCTGCTATAGCATGTAATCTACAGATATGGACAAACACACATTAATGTCACATTAATGTAATGCTGAGAAATTTGGATGAGTAAAAGAAGTAGTTATGAAAAGTTTTTCCCTTGGTAATTATTTTAGGTTCATGTTTTCTCGTTGTTTCTTTCTTTGAATTTTATCCTCTGCTAAATGTGCACGGACCAGTCATAACACTGTATTGCTCTTCATTTCTTTTTTTAAAACAAGCTAAAAATGGTAAATGTATGTGAGCTTCCATGAAGTTGGCAATATGCAAATAATATCATCTGTTGTGACAAATCCTGTCTCTGTAAATGTGTGTCTTCATTGTCATTTTAATGCAACTTTTTGAAAACCCAGAGTTTCCACTGTTGAAAAACTCTGACAAGAAAAACAAAAAACTTCTAAATCTTATTAAGTTTGTTGTAAATTAAGTTCTGGGTACTGTTGCTTTGAAAGGCTTGTCTATTTAAAACCTGCCGAAGCCCCGATAAATACACATGCATCTGCAGACACATTTACATTTATATGTGCTCATACTGTGTTTTCTATTCTGCCTTTAACTAATTTAATGGTAAGCGTTGTGTTCTCACCAAGTTTGTTACACTGAGTGTCAGGATGCTCTTGTTTTTGTCTGAAAGCTCACTAAGACATGTCTTGGACTGATGTCACAGGTACATGATGATGACAGCGTGGAAATTCATTTTGCCAACCTCACAACAAAGGAATATTCGTCTTTCGTCTCTCTTCCTCATCACGCTTTGACACTCGCAACGAAACACACGCACACACTCTGTGTGTCTGTAGTGTGCCATGACTAGCTTAGAGTCTGTATGTTGTCATTTGAAAGATTATTATTAGACATGAATTTTGCTGAACTGTGACTCCATCAAAATAGCATTAGCAATTTTAAGACAGTTACGTGTGTGTGTGTGTGTGTGTGTGTGTGTGTGTGTGTGTGTGTGTGTGTGTGTGTGTGTGTGTGTGTGTGTGTGTGTGTGTGTGTGTGTGTGTGGATCTTGCTCATGTATCACAGAGACTGGCTGTAGATGCAAACTTTCTCATTTCTCACCTTTTTTTTTCATTATTCTTTGTCAGTCTTGTTTTTGTTTTGTTTTTTTTTACCAGAGGAAACTTGAGGGGAAAAGAGTACGCTTTTAAAAAAATACCACAGAATTAATGTGGATTAAAACAGAAATAAAATTTTAAAAAATAAAATAAATTTTATTAACATTGTTGTTGGTCATGCATTCTGGTCATTTTTCTGCAGCTAAAACAACTGATGGTATGTCACCAGCAGATACTTCCTATAAACAAAGACATAGGGAAAAGTGGTAGATTTACAGGCTGTAAAACATCTACTTTAAACATTTTAAGTAGTTATTCAGTCTATACAGACATACCGTATAAACACACTCATATCTTTGTTTTTCAACTTGCCTTAGCTGCAAAGCTAAATTCAGAGTGCTGTAGTGAAATGCTTGTGCAGTAAGATGCACAGTTCTGATATTCACCCAAATCATTAAGAATAGGCCTTCATGGATAAGAATGAAGAAAGCTATCTTAACATGTCATTTGTGTGTGTCCTTGTGTTTTCTACAGACACCCCCCTGCTGGTGAGAAGTAGCAGTGACTCAGCCCTCAGCCCCCAGCCGACAGAGACCGAACCCTCCCTCAATGAAGACGCTGCTGAGATGGTAAGACCCTAAGGCAATTTAATAAAATGGCACATACAGTTTGAAACACACATTGGAACACACAACACATAGGAACATTGCTCCTGTGTCACCGAGACCACAAATGCTAATGGACACACACACAAGCACCCATAACCAAGTGATGACAACCTGTCTGATGTTCAGTGTATATAACAGCCAACACTGAAACACTTCTTAACGTCTATAGTCTTGCTATGCATGTCTAGCCTGCAGTGTTTGTCTATCCCCACAATTGAAAAATGCTTGATACTGTTTGCAATCATGGATGACATTCTTGGTAAAAGTTGTAGGCCCACATCCAGCTATGTCTGGATGATTCTCTGAATGATCTTTGCGACGCACTAAGCTTTTGTTTAGCACCTGTATTGGGTCAAAATTTCAGCCTGAGCAGAAAAAAACAGAAGACATTAATTGAAATATTACATTTAAATTTACTGAGGGCGTTATCCCTATAAACCCAAGGAATGAACAAGCCAAACTGATTTGTTTCATGAAATTTCTTCCCTATAGTCTTTAAGTCAGTTTCTTCCATGTGCTCACATAGCTTCATCAGCTTTTGGAAGATATTGATTTGCTATGATGAATCCTCATGGACACTATGAGCTTTCCTCTCCTGCTGTTGTAATCTAATCGGCAGATTTCCATTAAATATGCTAAGCACATTAAGACTCCCAAGGGGATAAACACTTTGATTTTAATGACCCCATTGCCCGTTCTCCTAGCAGCATTCCCAGGACAAACTTAACATTTTTCACACCACTGCTGGTAAAGCTCAGACAATGGGCAGGTTATTGATGTAGTTTTGTATACTTATTGTTTTACTGCCTACTAATGCATTTGCAGCTGGTATGAGCAAAGATTGCCCCAGGGATTAATAAAGTTCCTTGTTCTTTTTCAGTTGGAAGCATAGTTAAAGTAAAAAGTGCTTACAAAAGTCCAACCACAGAAATGTTGTGTGCCAGATTGGTTTAAAATGTGTCTGAGATTCTTTTTTGTCAGGCCTTTTCGTGTATTTAGGAAAGCCTCACACACATCACGTATATACACTGACACACACATGCTGTACAGAGCAGTTTGTATTGTAGAGAAAATTTTATTGAGATAAGCAAGCAGATATCCAGTTAACAAAGCTTTGCTTATTGAAACTCTGTACTGCTTTCTTATGTAGAATACATACAGCACCTCAAAAATATAATGTGCAAACACCTACTGTTTAACCTCAAACAATTCATTTTTAATGGAAACAATTATCAGAACATACTAATAAAACAAGTAAGTTTTTTATTTTTTGCCTTGTGGTCAATAGTGTGTGTGGTGGAGGACTGGTGGATGAGCTGTGCTTACACATCTTCACATTCTTCTTAATCCAGTCACACTTTGTCACATCAGACTCCACTAACAAAGACGAATGACTCTTTAGTTTTTTTTTCCTCGCTCTTCATCCTTTCTCTGCCTCTCTGAAAAGGGCAGAGGGCAAACACTTGTGCCTTTCTCCTTTTTTCCTTCTCAGCTTACTCCCTCGTCCTCTTCTCCTTCCTCACTGGCGGTGACTTCACTTTTTGATCTTTTTGCTATCATATTTTTGACATCTTTGTCCAAAGGGTTTCAAAATTAATACTTTGGGTCCATGCCTACTATAAAGCCGACACGACATTAGCTGCTATTCAACTTGTACCACAAAATCTACCTTTCTCTTCTTAATCACAGCTCGTGCTTTTTTCTTTTCTATGAAGGCTGCAGCATTTTGTTGCTTCTTTTTTTTGCTCCTTTTATAAAACTCTTTAAATAAACTGTCCTCTTCCATTCTCTCCAGCTTCATCGTCTGCTTTGGCATTTTGACCTTAGAACCTCATGTTAAAACCCGCTGATCCGTGCTGTCTGTTCTTTGTCTTCTGAAGCTGATATATGTTTTTTGCTGCATCTCCTATTTCTTCTTTAACTGTGGAACTAATGGCTTAACTCCACATCTTTCCATGTTTCTGTCCTTTGCCACAACATTTGTCTATTCATCTTCTCTGTTTTCTTCGTGTTCTGTCTAAATGGAAAAACAAAGGATACATCAGTAGAAAAACAAAAGGTAAAGTGTATTGCATTGCATTTACATTGTCAGTACAAACAGCTGCTGTGTTAATCCGCTGTAGCTTAATTAACATTTGAAAAGGACAATAGCGAGTTTTGAGCATCCAGGTGTAGTTACAGTGAAAGGACTATAACAGACACAGAACCACAGTTATTTCAACTCAGACTGTCCTGAGAATAACCTGCTCCATCTCTCAAGTTTACTCTGTAAACTTAACATTTTGCTATATATTATCACAGCGTATTGAGTTTCTTATGAGAGGTAGGAGACAAATATTTTGCCAACTCTGTGACAGTAAAACCAAATACTCTCCTATTCCTTGCTCTCTTCCCTTCTACCCTCTATTCCTCACAATTATTTTGTCAGCTTGTCTCAGGTGATGCTTCTTATATGAATTATACACAAACACACTTTCACAAGATGTGACGCTACCAAATCATGCACACACACAGACATGCACTTACTTATGAAAACGTGGTAACAAACACTGTAATACAGTGTGCCATCACGGAGATGTAGCTTTGATTGCTTGTTATGGTAGTGCTACGGTTTAATATTCCCTGTAGGCGGCAGGACACAGCAAATCCCTCAAGTTCACTGGTTAAAGGAACTCCACGCCTGATTGGACTCTTGAGTGGTGAGCACTGTTCCCTTGAGATTCCTCACTGGACAAACATCCTTTTTTTTTAACCGTCACTGTATTCCCTGTAGAACAACCTGTTTGCAAGGTTCAGTTCTTTTGGGAAATGTGATTGGTTCTCAGAGGTGGCCAGTCTCCCCACTTAATTCTGCTTAGGGTGATCTAACATGTTTATGACTATGCAACTATACGAGTTTAACAACAAAGATTTATATTTATTGTCTTGTTAACAATTTGATCGCTTGTTTCACCCAATCATAGTGACTCCACGCAGCACAGTTACTACGACGATCCATCGGAAATAGACCTGCAATCTGTTTTGATTTGCAGTCTTCAGTAACATGAAACATGGTTTAACGGAAGTGAAACCCGGTGTGGACTCGTCACTAATAAATGTAAACTGGCAAGACTAATCTATTTACTTTTCTTGACAAAATGTAAGATGAAGCTTAGGAATGTGGATCATGTTGTTCTGAGCTCAGTTTAATTTCACTCTCATGTGGCTATCAAATGAAATATTACTGGGTGTCAGTTACACAGTAGGTCTGTCCAGACTTTGTGCGTCTTTTGGTGCGCCTGCACGATACCATACACATATGTCAACTACACCAGCTGTGCTTCTGTCTCTTTCTTACAGTTTGTGCTAACGCCTCAGGTTTCTCTAGTTGCTCATTTCACACATAACATCACAGCTTTGATCAAAACAGTAGTTTTCTAACTTATATTAGCCTGAGTTTTTCCTTGTCTTATTACATCTATAAACCTGGTGTAAGAAGTGTAAATGTGTAAGTGTTAATATGTTTATGTTGACAAAATTTCACTGTCATTTCAATGGCACCATTGAATGATTATATCCAGCGAGACACTAGTAAAGAGATGGTTGCGTTTGAGTTTTCATTGCGGAGCTTCATAAATTATATGGTTTACTTCATTCATTACACAATAAGTGCAAAAACTTATTGTGTTACTAATACCTCACATCTTTCTGTCCATTTGATGATCCCCAGTGCCACACATCTTCACCCTATGCTTTACTGTCTCCCACCTGCTGACTCTGGGATTACTGTAAATAAAGAAATTCTTTCTCTGTTTTTCTCTGTCTTCTTCCTCATACATCATTTTCTTTTTGTGCCTATCCCTCACTCTTTCACTCAGACTCCCTCACACACACACACACACACACACACATACACACACGCACACACACGGTCACACGCTCATAGGTCTGTCTCTTCTCAACCAGCCAGGTTCAGATAGAGGTAATGGCTCCGGGTAATTGTTCAAATTGTCACTTGGCCTTTTGGTGAGAGCGATGAGGGGAAGAAAGTACTCGTCTTGCAGTAATTCTCCGTCTTTCTTCTCTCTCCGTCTCTTCTCCTACTCTCTGTCCCCTGTCTTTATTTAATTTCAACCCAGAAAGATATAGTGGTGCAGCTCTTCCTTTCTAAATGCCAGGCACAAATGAGTACAGTGAGCCACAAAATCACTCTCCCTGTCGCTCTCTCACTTTCTCTCTTGCTTATAACACACACACACTCGCATACACGGTTACAGGTTAGTTACAATGTGTTAATCAAGCTGGGAGTATTTGTTCTTGCCTAGAATACTACTGGGGCTAATAAGGCAGTGCAGCACTTCTTTATCAAGCTACACCTGTGTGTGTGTGTGTGTGTGTGTGTGTGTGTGTGTGTGTACGTACATGTGCACCTTTGTCTGCATGTGTGTGTCATGGCTTTTTGCTGGCACCCTTCATGCATGTTTGTCAGTGACAATTTTGTATACCTGTACATACGTATGGCCTTTTGTGTTTACACCTTTCTTGTCCCTGTTTGTGCTTTACCCATTGCCTATGTGTGCAATTAGAGTGCTGTGCTCATATTCATTAAGTACGCCAAATGAGTCTGACTTGTACTGAATAATGCAGTAACAGAAACTCACTGTTTTCCCCAGGTCATGCTAGGGAAGTAAATATTGAGGCTATGATATGGTTATGTGTATTTCCTACTTAACAAATTAATTTGTTAACATTAACTCCAATACACAAAAACACATTATATTGTCATCATGTTATTTGTTCTTAAACTGATAAACTTCTCAAAGACTTGAGACATTAAAAGAAGTTTAGAGTTTTATCCAGTGATATTCTGCATAAATTAAGAGATTTTGTTTAATAGAAAAAATAGTGTGATGTTATATTTTGAACATTTTTGCTTTCTTCCCTGTTCAGCCCTCTGGCCCTTTGACATGGTATTTATCACATATTCATTTAAATTCTTCATCCACATCCATAGATATTTCAAGATGGATTAGTGTATGTTTATCACTTTCATACAGATGAACACACACACGCACACACGCACACACACACACACACACACATACACATACACATACACATAGGCACAAACTGTCCAGCGTTCATCACTATTAATTTATCATACCCACTCTGGGAGTGTTTTCAGGGAACACTTAGCCTGATTGGTTATTCAGTAATTAGTAATATCACTAATAGTTTGCTGTTTTTATCCGCTTTTAGCAATTATTAGATTAGACCGAGAAAACTAAATGCTTGCAGGCCATTTTTTAGAAGCGTAGTTATTCAAGGTAGGATTATCCATCATTGAGTTAAAATGGAAATTCTGCTTCTCTATTCTCCAGTTTTTGGAGGGCCCCTAATGCTCACGAGTATCGATTGAGCTGTCCAAGGTCGGTGGACTAATGTATTAATTTTTCCCTGCCGTTGTCAGTATATTTCTAATAAATCGCTGTCATTTAAATGTATAATTGTATTTTCTTCAAAACTGAAGCGTCAGGTTTTTCAATCATTATATCTTATGAGCTTTTACTTCTCATGTATATACATAGTCTTTCTTTATGGGGCTGTTTGTGTTACTTTACATTTTGATATAATTATGAAACACTGAAAGCTGTTTGGCTGACAGTGCAGATCAACCTTGAAACATATCCATGGTAGAGTTTTTGATTTTCTTTTTCCAGTGAATTTTGCAGCTTTAATAGCGGTTTAAGCATGTTCGTCTTTAATTACCAGAATATTGGCTTTTGCTGATGTTGGAAGAAGAATATTAGCGTTATGTAATTGACTTAATTCATTAAAATAACAGTAGTAGTACTTGTAACTGGTAGAAGTGTTCAGGTGGCAACTAAAGCATCTTTTTTAAAACTCTTGATGCCGAGTCACTGCTATATATATATATATATATATATATATATATATATATATATATATATATATGTAAAAATAAATAAATAGTACAGGTGAATATCCATTTTTAAAGCTTGTTCAAGTGAAAACGAGCCACAAAGCATTTTACCATTCAACAAATTTAAAATTTTCCATATTATTTATGTTATTGTAAGGTTAATATGAATAATGGGACACATTTATTCGTTCAGATTCATTTACTTGTTCTAAATTACCCTTTGATAATTAAAGTACATTGCTGGCCTTTGTAATTGATGTCGCTCTTCCAAAGAGAGAGAGAGAGAAAGAGAGACTATTTCTACATGCACTTATTAAATGAGACATACAATTAAGGACCAAAGACTTTCCAATTAATATATGAGTGGTTGTTGTTATGACAAAGAGGTTAGGATAATTAATGTTACCTGTCATCCTGTTAGTAATTAAGCTCACATGACAGCATGTGCAGCTAGACCAGACTAATTGATTTCCAGGCTGCCAAACCCGAAACATATGTTTACTGTATCTGTTGTCTGTCATTCACTGTTGAGTCTCGCCTCATCTTCTTCTCTCTCCTCTCATCAGTCATTGTCTCTGATGTTTTTCATCTTCTTTTTGCTGTCTTTCATCTTTCTCATCTGTCTTGCTTTTATTCCCTCTTTCCTACTCTGACAGGTGGTGTAGGTCATATGGCAATAGGGTGAAAGGTTAAAGGTTAAAGGCCATGTTAAGAGTCCATTAGTGCATACCACTAACATTGAGCCTTATTGACCTGTGTGTGTGTGTTTGTCTACATATGCTCACACACACACTGCATGCCTAAGCTCAGCTATCCACATGCGCACAGGACCATGAGGACAGATATGTAGATTAGTAATTCTGATGATTTTGACGGACATTCTGATACAATGATCGAGACGAAGCTAATTTATCTACATAGTGCAGTTCATGCTTGAGGTGCCTTTGGTTGCACAGTGGTTGCCACTGTCGCCTGGGGGCAAGAGGGTTCCGGGTTCGAGCCCTGCTCTGGGCGCTTGGGGGTTGGGGTGCCCGGGAGTTTACATGTTCTTTCTATGTAGAGGGTTGTGTCAGGAAGGGCATTGGCGTAAAACAACGTGCCGAATTTGAAACATGCAAGTCGCTGGTTTCGGATGATTCACTGTGGCGACCCCCTGACTGGCTTTAATTTAGAATGAAAATAAATTGAAATCGGACTTTTAAAGTAGATGTTTATGACATATTATGTGTGCTGCTGGTAAAACTTGAGGGCTTTTTTGTGCTAACATGAAGGGTTTGAATTACAACTGTTGTTGTAGATTTATCTGAGAACATGGATAGTAGACCCTGAGCAAAAAAAAAAAAAAAAAAAAAAAAAACTCAATAAGACACAGAAACTGGTAGAAAAGCCACTGGTCCAGAGGTGACAGAAGGACTTGGGGTCTCTATTGATAAAATAAATCAATACTTTTCCTTCACAGTATTTAAGAACTACAAAACATTGCAGAATGTCCAAAAATGCTATCAGCTTCACAAAAGTGGTATTTGTGGCCAGGCTGTTGTGTCTGACTGTATTAAATATTCATGGAACAGTGTCTACTCTGTGGACTCACACACATAAGGAGCTTGTGTGTAGTCATACACACATGAATGTGAATGCACAATGCTGCCACATGTTTACTATCAGATAATTCATCTCTCTTGTCACTGTTGCATGGTGGCATGGCACAAAACCTTGTCCCTGTGGGGCTGACCTCTCCGTGTCCTCACAAACACACACACACACACTTCATACAAACCCTGCCAAATGTCATTGTATAGAGTAATTATTACAGCTCCCTCGGCTCACGTTTGCACCCTTCTTCCTCACACCCCTCTTCCTTTCTCTCGGTTGCCATACCCATTGACAGTGTTATTTATTACTGCTTGACTACACTGTCTTCTTGCCTTCAGATATTAATTGCTATTTGTACATCATCCATCCATCAATTTAGGGGCTCCTTCACTCATCGCTTCTCTCATTTAATCATTCCTTCTCTTCATGGGTTCCCGTGTCTTTCAAATTGCAAAGACGTAGTTGTTGAGCTCACGATTTCATTTGGGCTGAAGAGCATTAGAAGCTAAAGTCAAAACAGGGTGGGTCCCTTAATTTCTCCACTGAGTCACTCATTCACAGCTTTTTGTTTATTTACAATGGTGATTAGAGAATCCCTTCACATGTCCCCCAATATCCACAACATCTCTACTTTTTTCCATTTGTCCTTCCACTTTTTGACAGATTGAATGTGCTGTTAGAGCTTTTTGTTTTGTTCTTGTATTGTCTCTCTCTTTCCCAAATGCCAATCATTGACTAAGATGAAAGATGTTCTGTGTGTGTTCTCTGCAGACAGCCAGTCGCGCTGTGGAGAGGCCTGCAGGGGTGGACCGAGCCCAAGGCAAACACACCTTCAGTGGCAGGTCAGTTTGTGTGTTGCTCTTGTACTGAAGTCCACAGTGTCGTGGATACACCGTGTTTCCATTCATCGTGCTGAATCAGTGTGTTAACAAACCTCGATAATGGATTTGATTGAATAACCTGAGAAAGGGACACTATCACTCTGTTTTTAAGACTTTGTGTGTCACAAGCTTGTTTTTTCGTGTGCATGTTTGTCTACATTCATGTTTGTGGATGTTTATGTGTGTGTCTCTGTCCTACTTTCCCTTCATTAAAGCTGTATTCTAATCCAGATCAAGGCCCTCACTGATATAGTTAGTGTAAAGAAGCTCCATCATTAGCTCACTACAAAAGACTGCTAAAATGGGGTCAGGGTCATATACACACACACACACACACACACACACACACACACACACACACAATGCAGAAAGACATGCATTAACTGCCACACACTCAAAAATAAACAGCTACTGCTAAAACACACTTACATCTGCCTTTCTTTTATAGGCAGACACAAGTGAACACATACTGCAACACACATGCATACACTAACGACTGCTGCTTAGTTAAGTATTAGGGACGCAGAATGCCCTGTGTCTCCTGTGAGCCTTTTACTCGTGCATGTTTATGTGTGTGTTTGCTTATTTCCACAGTGTGTGGGGCAGGAGGATGAGAGGGCAGGCTCATGCATTGTAACACAAGAGCGAGGACACACAGTTGCCATACATATAACAAACATGTAGAGCAATATAATAAGCTCCTTTGATTCTGTTTATGATTATAATCAGGGTAAGGCATAACTGAGGTTAAGACGGTTGCATGTGCTGCTTCTACCAGTCCATTAATATTCCGTGTGTTACCATAGTTCTATCTTAGCTTAAGGTGCCCCCTCTACATTAATGGTCAGCATTCAAATCTGCCTCCACTATTTTGTCTCAAACCTCATTACATGTAACATGACACACCCTTACATTACATATGTAGCCTTTGCTATGTAATACTTTCCCTTAGATGATATGTAACCTCGTATTATATTTCATACAGGTGTAATCACATACCAAAACTGAGGCATTTGGAAATCACCATGAATTTGTAGCTTTATTGATTCTTAAAGAATTATTATTATTTTTATTTTTTACCAGGGTTTTGTTATTGTGGGTTTGGAGATCATTACAAACTGATCAGAGAACAAACTACCAATGTAATAGCAGAGAAACAGCTACCTAACATCTACCTCAGACACAATAAAATCAAAGTTGTCTTCTAATGAACATACAGTGCCCACACATCCGCGCCAGGGCCAGTCTCAGCATTAGCATGACGAATACAAAACCAAGGCGGTGAATGGGCCGGCAGTAAATTTGAGAAAGTGGCTGTTACGTCATTGATCAATGTGCTGCTCTGTCTGACAACACTGACCTCTGTTAATGGATAGTGTATTAGTCGGTGTTTTAGAAATCAACAGGTCACTGTGGTCATGCAATTAATCCATAGTTAATTCATAAATACTGAAACAAAATCATACGTAGTTACCCTGTGTGGACGAGTACGGACAGAGAGGGAGAGCTGTGTGCAAAGAATAATGTTGACCTCAGCCTTAGCCTCTCTCCATAGCAACCGGGCCACAACCACAGAGCACAGACAGACACAGACGTTAGATCACTCACGCATGCACTCATATGCACTCGTATTCATAGTATTGCGTGGAGAGGCACGCTCTCTGTGCAAGGTCTGGGCAGTAACTGAATTTTTCCCGTCTCTATATTGAGTTATGTCCTGATCACTCTGTGACATAGAGTGCGATGAGAGGCAAATTCTCATCAGAAGAACTGAATGGGAACAATCAGAGAACATTGTTTGACAGTTTTAGTTTTATTGTGCCTAACACTAGTGTACACTTCTATGCAGTGAATATAAAGTTCATTATTATTACACACACAGCCTCACAGTTGTTTGACCCCCCCACACACACCCACCCTCTCATGTGCACACACTCACACACAAACCATCTCAACTGTGAGTAATGTAAAAGTGATATAATGGTTTTTGTGGTCGTCGGGGAAACGATCCTTGAAATTGCAAAAAAGTCCAAAATGAGGAGAGGAACACAGCTATAAATATTGGAGTAGTAAAGCATACGTTAAATAAATGTGTGTATGTGTCTGTGTATGAGTTTTTGCCGCTGTGTATGTGTCTCTGTTTATGTGTGTTTGTGTGTGTGTGTGTGTGTGTGTGCATGCACCTGTGAGTGTGAAGCTCCACCTATGAATACAGTAATGGCTCATCATCATTTTAACCACACAGCACGCTCACTGCAAAACTCATTACCTTTGAATCAAAATGTCCTTTTTATACAGGGAAACAGATTTACTGTAAATTGGTTTATTGAAATAGCATTCCCAGTATATTATATTTCTTTGTGAAATAAGGCTCTGTATTGGAGGTGTTTTAGAAGCTGGGAGGTGAAAAGGTAAATAGGTTTCACTGGATGCACAAGACAAACTGGATGTGAATGGGGTTTTCCATGGTTAACAGAGTTTATTCATATGTCATTTTGGGACCTAACTCTCTGATTCATCAGCAGTGAGGATGCCTGTTGTGATGGTATTAAGATTATGACAGATACTTGGTCTGTCAGTGTGTAGATCTTTAAGCCGTGTCTCTCTCTCTCTCTGTCCATTTGTTTTTCTGTGTCTCTGTCTCCTGCCCTCACTTTCTTCTTCTCTATTTGGCGTCTTCTTTCCAGCTTTGTTCCGATGTTTCTTCTTCTCCCACCCTCTTTTCATGTGTACAGCAACTAATGCACCAGCTGTGTAACTGGAGCAGACCTTCACTTTTAGACTCTCTTCTTTCATGTTTCACTTTTACTCTTTATTAATTTCATTACTTACCATACAATATGTAAGTAATGGTGTTCTAAATCACCTGAAAACAATATTGCCATTAATTGTCACATTTGCATGGGTAATATTTAATGATATCTTATTGAATACACCAGATTCTTCATCTTCACAGTGAACCTTTTGTCAATTCTTTGTATTTGAGGGTATGAAGGATAAATATTATTATGAGTAATATTAGTTTAACATATTTAGTTGTGAAGATGTGCTGATATACCAGTTTTACCATATACCATGGTAAAACATTCTGATGGAAAAATTCTACCAACAGTTTGTTACCATCATTGATATGATTACTGCTTTTCGAAGGCACAAGAACTCAGCACAACTCTCCTGTTTTTGTCAGCACTTTTATTTTGATAAACCATATGGGAGTGCCTTTTTACCAGTCAAACAGAGACAGCAGTAATAGGAGAGCCAGACAACCAGGCTTCTAGTCTGCTTGTAGCTACATCGGCCATAACTTGCCATGCTGACATTAGCTAGCCAATCTACTGCAGTTTGTGTGTGCTGAGTAGTTACTTTTAGTGAGACTCTGCATTTTACCCGTCTGACCAAGAGGAAACTCCCTGCCCCAAGACTGTGCATGACGTTTTTCTGCATGGGTCAGCTTCAGCGCTGCGTTTTAGCACAGTGTACTTACTCTTCATTGTTATTGATACTATTAAGCTATGTGCTCATTCATTCATTCATTCGTGACATAATTACTTTTTATAGTCTACTTTCATTTCTTGTGTGAATGTCTGTATTTTTGTATTTGCATACATTAATCTTTAGCGATATTGTGCATTTTCACTGGTTTGCCTTCACTTTACTCTCCCTACATCCCTGCTGCTCTCCACTTTGAAGACCAGCTTACAGAAAATAAAGAGAAAGAGAAAGGGAGATGATAAATAAGAAGAAGGATGAGAGGGTGAGATGCAGTGAGAGAAAGAGTGGTTTAGTAATGCACATCCTCCTTTTTTGTTATTTCTCCTCTGTGTTTCCGTCTTTCATATTGAGGATCAGTGAAGTGGCAGGTGGATAAAGAGAACACCTGCTCTCTTCATCTCTCTCTGCTTCTCTCTTTCTCCCTCTCCCTCTCTGTGTGTTCTGGCCTTTCTCTCCGTCTCTTGTTCTCTCACGTTTGCTCTCCCTCTCTCGTTTCTCAAGTCTCACCCATTTTGTCTCTTTCTCACCCCCACTTCATTTTTTGCATTGATGCAGTCTGTCAAACATCTCACACAAAAAATAGAAAAAGGAAATGCAAATGGATCTCAAGTGCTTGTCGGTGTGTGTGTGTGTGTGTTCTCGTGGGAGTGTTAGAGATCAGAGGCACAGCAGAAAGAAGGGATAGAGGGAGGAGTGGATGTTATTTTTCCTCTCATATTAATGCTATTCATTAGCCCTGTCTAATTAATTCAGTGCCTCCTCCTCCCTTCATTTCACTATATCTTGCTTCCAGACCTCCCTTGCTTCCTACCCTCTTTTCCTTTTTTCCTTTTTTCCCCCCTCTCTGTCTTCTTATTTTCTTCTTCAGTTTTCTGCACATCTATCCTTTCTCTACCCCCGTTCTCTTCCTATTTTACCCCACGTCATTTTTTGCCATGGTGGTGGTGTCGAACTGACGCCACCGTTGCGAAGACTGAAATATGTCAACAAAAGTTGGATGGATTGCCATGACTACTAGATAAAAAATTTGGTATACAAAATTTGGACATTCATGATTCCCAGACAGTCTGTTCTAGGTTTGATGATCTCTTGACTTTCAATTTGTTGAGTATGTTTATGTGCAAAAATGCAAGACTAAAGCCATTCTCATCTTCCTCATCTGTACCTTATGTTCAGTGCTAATTAGCAATGTATGTGCACTACACAAGTCTTTGAGTATATATTTTTTTGCAGATAGTCCCTCCCTCTATCCATTTTCCGCCACTTAGTCAGGGCTGGGTTGCAATGGCTGCAAGTTTAGATCATACGTTCTTCTCTGTAGCCACCTTCAGCATTTCTTGGGAGATCCCGAGGTGAAGCCGGGTCACATGGGATATGTAATCCCTCCAGCATATTTTGGATCTGTCCCCTTGCCAGGAACACCTTCGCAGGGAGTGTAGACAAATAAATATAACAAAACCAAACAGGATGGAGGCCAGGGGAGAGAGAAGGACTGTCTGACTGCTAGCAGCTTACTGTTCTGCAGCCGGACCAGGTGAGCTGAATGTCCATGTCGGCCACTCCACTCAAACCTGGTCAAAAGTAGTTTAGAATTGGAAGAAAATTTTAGTCCTGTTTTTCCCTTAACTCCATCTTTGTAACTCCCCACTGCCTCTATTCTTTTCTTCTTTCTCCTCTCCTCTCTACTAATAACCTCCCCCTTTTTCTTCACTCTCTTCTTTCCCCCTCTTTCTTCCTCCCTACCTTCCTCCCCGTACGTAGTACAACATACTTTTTGCTCTCTCTCATCCATCGTTCCCCCCTCTGCCCTTGCCTTCCTCTCTCTTCCCCTCTATTGCAGTCCCTTGTTTCTTATTGTCTGGATTAAGTCAAATTTGCTGAGTGGCGATGAGGCAGCATCAGCTTTGTGTGTGTCTGCGTGAGATGGAGAGAGAGAGAGGGGGAGAACTTGTTTTTGCACTTCACATTTCTCCCCTGTTGCCACCCACCATCATCAACCACCCTCTCACTGGAATTTATCAGCATCTGCACTACTATCAGTTGAAGGAGGTTTAGGAAGAGATGGTCTACAGAGAGAGATGGAGACAAAACAAGCAGACAGAATTAGCGACAGACAGAGAGAAAGAAAGGAGGGTAGAACTAAAGAGCACAAAACTAAGTTCAGACAAACTGACTTAGAAAAAAACGCACAAACAGAGGGAGCAGAGAGAAGGTCAGGAGAGGATTAATGGCTGTGCGCTGATAGATAAACTAATCAAACAAACAAAGACACACATTAAAACACAGACAGAATGCAAAGCAGACACTCACTTGAATAATCCAAACTAGACAGAGGCACTGAGAGATTCAAAGAGAGGAAGAAACCCATAGAGATGAATGGCACAAAAAAAAAAAGTTTTGACAAACACGCACACACTCTCGGAGCAGTCTGCAGTTTTGTTGACTTTGAATAGAGTGTTGGCATTCCCTTCTCTAAGGACTGGGTTCATTGACATGGATTAAGTCCCTGACAAAAACTGTATTTTTAGCACAGTGAATGCATTCATGGAAAGTGATTAACTGTATCAATCTAGGATAGTAGCTTTCAAACTTAACCTCAGGAGACATATGTTCAGTACTGTTGTTACTCTGGTGTCTGTGTTTGTATTTGTGTGGCACCACACGTGTTTGTGTGTGAGATTTTTCCAACTTTCTCTGATAAAGCCTTTTTGTCTCCACCTTTACTCTCTTTATCTTTACTTTTCTTTTTTACTTCCCCTTTTTTCTGTCGTGTTTTATATTCTAAGCAAATGTGTACAATGAAGGATTGATCGGATGTTTTTGCATCATAAGCATGTCTTTATTTTGTGTTTTCCATGTAATGTTAGCTTGTGTCACAGATTCGTCCTTGAATAGTTGATCATTATACAGATTATGTCTGAAAACATTAAAGAGAGATGGACTGGGGTTAGGTGGTCCCTATAGGACTCAGAATTGCTTCAGTAACTTCAAAGAAGAGCTTCAGTAGGTGCAGATTAGACCTGCACAATGTTCTGGAGGAATTCTGCACCATTGTTCCAACAGAACTGCTGCAACTCAGATAGATTCTTAGTATGGTCTTAGTAGTCTGGTGTGAATGGCTCTCTGAGGTCATTCCACATCACCTCTGTTGGGTTAAGGTCTGAGCTCTGGCTGGACCACTCAGATTTATGCAAATCAGCTGTTCTTAATTGTAAGTCCCTTTTTTGAGAGGCATCTTTCACTCCATCAGTAGTAGCTTTTCTGACCTCTATATGCCTCAGGTCTGCCTCTATATTTGTCCGTATCCTGGAATCATCACTTTGCATAGTTACAACAGAAGAGTCCAGCATTTTTTAAGTATAGATTAGGCCTATTTTACACTCACTCACGTCCAACATTGGCAGGAATTTTATTTTAGTGTTTGTGCTAAGTCAAAGCTGTTAGTGACAGAACTTGTACCTGTGTTGCATTTGAGTATACTGATAATATTTTCTGATTCGATTTCTGTGTTGTGTATATGTGTATAGCCTGACCAGAACAGTGGAGATCCTGGGAGAGGACAGTCCCCTGGGAATCCACGTGGTTCCCTACTGCTCATCACTCAGTGGACGGTGAGTTGTGTGCATCCACACACGCACATAGGTGCATGCACACAAAAACAACAGATACTCATCTATATAAGGCCAAAGATCTGCCCTTTCACCTCAGAAAGCCTTGTATGTTTAGCAGCTACAGTATGTCCCAGAGTTATGTTCTTGTAATCCTGTTCTGCACTTGAAAGGAAATCTGGTCCCTTGCACTACAGCACACAGAACTGGCAACCACACACTCACACACACTTATACACACACATACACACACTTATACACACACAATGGAAAAGAAGAAGAAAGGGAGGAAAAATTGCATAGCTATGCAGGGCTTTTCTGTGGGTGTGTGACAGTCAGACAGTAGATGGGGGATTTCCTAAAGGAAAGCAGGATGAGTTTTTATGGCTGTTCTCATGACTCACCTGACCCTACCAATCTCCTCCTTAAGTCCCTCCCCCCTGTTCTCTTTTCCCTCTCTTCTCCATTTTTTTGTGTGTCCTCTCCTCCCTCTTTCCTGAACATCTCCTCTATCTCTTTCCTCCATTTACCATTATCTCTTTCACCTCTTAACCTACTTTCATCCTTTTGGAGCCGAAGTCTTTTGTGTGTCACTGTCATCATCTCTGCTTTGTTAAGCTGCGCTTTGGTGAGGAAATGGTAGAAGTTATGGGCTGAGGATGCTGAAATTGTTCTTGAGTCTATCCTACAGTCTTACTGTCTATCTGTAAATCTATATGCTGTTTCTCACATGTTAAACTGCAGGTCCGGTTGCCTTTTTTTTTTTATCTTGCCAATGCATGTGTGTATGTTGGTACTTTTCTGTGATGTTGACTATGTTGTTCTACCTCTCTGTCCTCTCATCTCCTAACCCAACGGTGACAACTCTGCTCCCACACCTGATTTTTTCTGCAAATGGTGGATCATATAAGCGAGGATAGAAATCCACAGTGGGACACCGACAGACAGTCAGGGGTTGTAACTGACAAAGCCTTGTCTAAACAAACCATATGGATAGTTAAGTCTTCTGGTGCACAGACTGTCACAAGTCATTCTAAGAATGTGCGTCCTTGTGTTTGCATACACGTGTACAGTTATTGAAACTGGGACTGTGATGGGAACATGTCCAACAATTTGCGCAGCTTGTAACCTCCCCTTCTCTCCTTACTCGCTCTCAGGTCTCTCGGTCTGTACATCCGTGGAGTGGAGGAGGAGAGTCGCTCAAGAAAGGAGGGCTTGTTTCAAGAGGACGAGTGCATCGTCCGAATCAACAACACAGACCTCATGGACAAGACATTTAGCCAGTGAGTGCACACATGCTTGTCTGTGCCTCTGAGATGAGTCCAGTAACAAAACCACATCAAGGATATTAGAGAACAAAATAAATGTGTATGTCTATAGTGAGAAAAGACAGTACATTGAGTACAGATACATGCATATGCAGTCAGCAGTCTATTGTCAGTGTATGAATTTGGGTTAATGTAGGGATGTATGCTGGTCCTTTTTATTGATAAGGGTCAGTTTACCTAAATTACCAAAAAACAACAATAACAACAAAAAACATTTTCAGCCTTACCTCCAGTGATGTCTATCCATGCATGTTTTAATGTATCTCAGATTGTAAAGTTAGTCTCACATCAATTAAACTGAACTGAAAGTGCAAAACAATGGCAAAACAAGCACTGCTACAGAGAGGGAAAAACTATTTAAATGTAGATTAGATTTGAGCTTTAAATATGTAGATTTGAGAATCAGATTAAGTTACATGAAAGTAGATGTGTCGCCTACTGTGATTCTGTAACATTATACAAAAAAGAAGAGGAAAAACAAGGTCTAAGTGTGGACATGAGTAGCTGTTGGCCCGCCAAAAACCTGTTGGAGTCAGGCCTGGCCTGTCTTTTCTTACTCCTGCTGTCTGTGTGTGTGTGTGTCTTGTTTACCTTTCCATTGTCAGAGGGCTTATATCACTGCTGTACTGCCATCGCAGAGAACAGCAGAGAAGACATTTGGCAGATGTTTGGAGAGCATTGCTTCCAAATTCGTGTGTGTGTGTGTGTGTGTTTCTCCTGGAGCTGGCCTTTGTGTGTCTGCGTGTTCCGTCTCATTCCTCTTTGGAAAGATTTGTTCGAGATTCATTTGAGACCAGATGTTTCTCAGTAGAGATTGCTTACTGTAGCACTGAAGCACCTGAAACAATGTACATTAACATGAGAGTATTTGAGGATGTAACATGATTACAGAGCATTAAAATGACAAAAGACACACTTGTAAAAACAATTGCCACAGATTACAAGGACTGATGTGGATGTTATAATGATTACCACACATTACAATGTCTATATAGTCTACACAACAGTCCGTGTCCAGTATTCAGTGTGGTAATAAGATTATATGAGGTATTTTATGCTGTACTGTAGGTAAAGGGATTATCACCGGAGGGGTTTGCGTCTATTGTTCAAAAACAGGTGTATATTCACTCTCTCACACACACCAGCTCACACACTCACTCCTGTCTTGCATTAGTTGTGAGGACACTCATTGACATAATTCACTTCTTTGCACCTTACCCTAACTTAAACCATCACAACTGAAGGCCTAACACCGCCCCTTACCCTAATCCTAACCTAAGCCTAACTCTAAACGAAACCCTAAAACCAAGTCTTAACCCTCAAACAACCATTTAAAGTTGGTTCTGAACCAGAATTTGTCAAACATAACCATAGAAAGACACACACACACACACACAGACACACACAGTCTTGCCAGTATTGTTCCGTCATGGCAGGTGTATTGAGATATACGGCAAGTAGGCCACTGATAGTCCACTGAGCCCTGTGAGTGCAGTGTCCACATACAAACACACGCACTCACACACTGCCATTGTCCCAGCTTGGCAGCTGTACTGAAGAAGCCTGCCTGATTAGAATATATTTTCTTTTACACAAATGTGCCTGCACATGTTGTCCAATCAGGAACAATAATGATATCATCTGTGAACAATGGTCCCAATACACACACAGCTTTCACATGGAGTTTCATTGTACTGTATTGTGGCCTTAATACAATGAAAATCACTTCACGTGTCATTCAGCAAGGTGTGACTCAAGCACTTACTTAGACTGCCTAGTGTGTTTAACAGATTCAACATGCAAATCCTGTCTGAAAAGGATGAAGAAGAGATGACCACCCATCCCCAAAACACACACACACACACACACACACTTTCTTAGAGATCATTCTTACTTAGTGCATCATTCACAGAAGCTGGCTCTCGGTTTTATCAGTGGGTTGCTCAGTACTCTATGAAGGCTGGCAAGTATTGGTCAGTCTAAAAAAAAGGCTCAGTTACTAAATGTATAATACACAGTAGATATGATGAAAATTCAGTTGGTCATAAATGTATCATGCATATACTTAAAGCAAAGTTGATTTCCTCAGTGATTGATTGATTGAGATGGAAACTTTCCCACAATGCCATTTTATCATGTCTATAAGTCATCCTCGTTTATTAATGTCAAATTTTAAAGTATTATCATTGCGTATCTACTTTATTAAAATGTGTATACGCCTCACGCATGACTTTCTAAACATAGTCTCTAGTTACGGAAACATTATGAACATTACATGTAATAATAATCTAGGCGGGAAACAATAGGAGTGTAATCCAATAAAATTTAAACAAACTGGATTTTCTCTGTCGGTTATCTGAAGTGAATGATGGCGTGTACCAATCGCTCCTGACACAATGGTCCCTCTAACTTACTTAGCATAATCTGATATAAACTAATTGTCTTCAAAATGATCTTTTTTATAGATCACGAGATTATAATGGCCTTCTGTACAGGTGTCTTGGTTCTGTGTTTCATCTCCTGTTATGTCTTGTCCTGAGCTCAATGGAGATAAAAACAGAAACATACACACTGAGCCCCCAGAAGTTTAGACAATAATGAGCTACAGTTAACAGACCATGGCTCACATGTGTGTTTTATTTTATACTACTAAATTAATGCAGTTTTTTTTTGTAAATGTAGACTACACACTGTAAACTAAAAGACTAGTTGTGGTAAACTCACACGTTTGTGTTTTAATGAGCCTGGATACTTTGATTTGGTTTCATTTTCTGATAAGATTTCTTTGAAATGTGTCGTGTTTCACAAGATGTACACTGTTTCTCATACCTAAGAAAACATCATTTTTACAAACATAGTTATTACATAATTTATTACGTATTTATTACATACTTTCTTTGTCATTCATTGTTAATCTTACACAGGTACTCGATTCTTGAAAGAAAACAGCATAAGCTGGATGCAGTGCAGAATGACTCCTGACCTACTAAGAAACTAAACTCAAACTCAGCAAGTTTTATCACTAGTGTAATTTGGGCTCGATGAAGTAGTCAGCTGGGTTCCTTCTTCTTAAATACAAAAATGTCCTTCATTTCATTGTAAATTTTAAATGGGATTAGGATTTATGTATGATTTGTCAAATAAATAAGCACATTGAAGACATCATCTTAGGTTCTGACAGCTTCTTATAAGCAAATTTTATTCTTTCTGACACTTCTGATACTAGATAATCAGTTGATTAATTAAGAAAAAAATTAACTTCCAATAAAAACAATTGTTAGTTATACTCATCTATCTTGAAAATGAGAATCATTTAAAATCAGTTTAGTAAAGATATATGAGCCTAAAATATGCTACAGTTTATTACAATCTTTGAAAATCAAACACTCCATTTATAATCATTAGCAATGTGTAATCAGATTCATACCATTATCTTTTATTATCATTTTTCTCTTAATTGATTTATATATCCTTTGATAATGACTTTGCTTGTCAGAGATTGATAACTGTGCACTTTATGTAATTGTGATTAATGGCATGATTAGTTTTAGTGGTAAATGAATGTGGAGTACACATACCTTACTTAAAACTCCACCCACTTGTTGAACAAAACTTTTTCTCTGCTGTCTCCTCTCTTGCTCTGCATCTCCTGTCTCTCTGTATCTTTTCGTCCTCACCCTCCCAGAGCCCAGGAAGTGTTTCGTCAGGCCATGCGTTCCCCGGTTGTCCGCTTGGAAGTAATTCCCTCCTCCAACAGAGATCGCTATGAGAAGAGTCTGATTGGTCAGCTGTTTGGCAACAGCGCCGGTCCTGACAGCAGCCCCAGAACTGCCAAGACCAAAGAACCGCCTCCGCCTGTCAAAGCCAAACCTGTGTTTAAGCCCTCTGAGAATCCAGCCACACGATTGGCAGAGGAAGCTGCCACTCTGGAAGCTGCTGTCAGCGTAAGATTAATGTGGATCACTCAGAGACATTTTGTGAACTTCTTTGTGAACAGTTTTTTTTAAATCTCACTTACTGTATATGCAGTATAATGTTGTTTTATAGTGTTTTAATGATTAATATCATTCAAGTGCAACAACAGTAAACTGGCTGAGTTCTAGGTTCTGCCTGTTTCTTAGAGAACAAACAGGCCTAAATGCCTCCTCCTTCTAACAACTCTACACATAATGTATTGTTATATATTTTATTTTGTACTTGGTTCATAACTTATTCATTCTTTCAGGATAAGTTTAGTTTGTAGGAACCGTATTAATCCCACATTGTTTTCTCTTCTTTTTCTACAGCCATAAAGTCTTTCTTGTTCAAACACATGTAATTGTGGCATCAGCGTCACCATGGTGACATGGCAGACATTTGAAAAACAGCTGGGATAGAGCCAACAGTTACTTAGCAACAGCTGATTATCATCTTATTTATTATGTTTTTTTTGTAAAGTGTGTGATTTTGTAATGCAGATGTCGGGGCTCTGTTCCATAAATGTTTGGCAGGGCATTGTGTGTCTCTTTCTGCTGCCTCCATACATACAAATACATACCTAACCCATACTGTCAAAGTTTGGCTTAGTGCATCAACTTTGATGCAATATAGTTTCTATTAAACTGAAAAATAACAATAGAAAACAGTCCAGTCTTAATTTAGTGTTTTGAATTTGGTAAGCAGTTCTTAATAAATGGATAACATTGACAATGACTCGTAGGTGGTCACTTTTGTGTAAAAGCCTATTAGTCTGCTTCAACAAATATCACCTTGCTCTATTTTTTTATATGTCATTTGAAGAAATGAGCTCAGTTCCACAGTTCACAGATCAATTTTAGTCCAGTCATCAGAAATCATGGAAGTAGAATGTGACAAACTGGGACAATTGAAGTGCAAATGGTTCATTTAAATGATTAAGCTGCTGTGGACATTCTCTCTTGTAGCCTTATATATTTTTTTTATTAATTTTACTTCTGTTAAAATAACCTGAATCCTGTACTTTCTCCTTTTAGACCCCCAAAGGGAGGAGTGAGAGCCCCCTTCTTAAAAAAGGCCCTGCCCTCTCCAGCTTGGTGGCCAATAAAAGAGGAGGACGAAGACTGAGGATTGACTTAAAGAAAGGTGAGGAACGTTCTGTAAATCTTACTGATGAGTGGAAATATTTCAGAAAAGTCACACATCTCTTATGGTTTAGTTCCTTAATTTTCTAGTCCTCTGAACTAATTCTGTTCATTTTTAACAGTTACAAATCCTGCACACTGTCCATCACTTGCTGTTGCTTTTGAGTGTAAGTGATGGGCAGTGTGCAGTACTTTCCGTAGTTATGATTTTTTTTATGCACTTGTTGTTGAGACTTTGAGGTGCGCAGGAACTTCTTTCTGAAATCAGCATTTACACATATTTAAAAGTTCAGTTATCTTCAGAAGAAAGAGTTCTATGTGCAAATGCTGAGTTTTCTGTAGCTATTTGGACTGAGAGTGGGGTGTCAGAAATACTCTAATCTTAATGTTGATGTTAAAGATGACGTGTGTATGTGTGTGACAGATCAGCACTCTGGTTTTTTGGTAGAACTAAGGAAAGTTAATAGCGTCACATCTGTTCTTTTTATCTCTATGTTTTAGTTCCAATTTATTCTTTTTTTTCTTTCACACTCATTCTGTCATTTTCTGAATGTCCATCATTGACCCTTTTTATTTCATGTCGTTTTCTGAATGAATATAATTGACTCGCTTTGTCTTTTGCTGTTTTCCCTGCATTGTGCTTATTTCTATAAATCTTCTTTCCTCTATTCTTTGGCTGACTCTCCTTCCTCTCATCCTTCCTCTCTCCATCTTCCTGATTCCCTCTCTTCAGGGTCTATTAAGTCTTTATTGATCTGTTCATTTCTGCTGATATGAATTCATACTGGACCAAACTGCTGACTCGGCTCTGCTAAAGAGACCAGACTAAATGAGGTCTATAAAACACATAACCAGTCTCTCTGTCTGTGTGTGGCCTTTTGGTAGAAGTGTGCATGTGTTTGAGTGCTTTCGTGCACGTTTTTTTTTGTGTATGTGCACCTGTTTTTCACTGATTACTATTTTAATCTTCATCCCTTCTCTTTCCAGAACATTCACTCCTCATTTCCACCGAGTTACACTCATTTCTCTTTTACTTTTTCCTCTTGGCTTCCTCATTTTCTTTTCCCTCTCTCTGCCCTGCACCTGAACCCATTTTTAAAACCTTCACACCTGCAGATACTGTAGCAGCAGATACAGCTAAAGGTTTTAAAACGACACACGCACACACACACACACAATTTCCTCGGGCTTTAAATGATCACACTTAGAGAATGTAGACAGGAGCTGAGTCAACAACACTGTGTTGAAGTTTTCGGGTGCAGTTTAGGGTGTCTGTGTGTGTGTGTGTGTGTGCGCGCACGTGTGTGTGTGTGTGTGTGCAAGGATGGATAGATTTCTGCCCTCAAAGCCTGTGGAAGACAAATATAGAGGCAGGGAGTAAACAGCTATACAGGATATTTTGTGTGTTGATATTGGCCCAGGAGTGTGACTTATGCTTGCTTATTGTGACTCATCCCTCGATTCACATTTCTTTGTGTGTGTTTGTATATCTGTGTATGTTTGTCTAGGCTCAGAAGGTCTTGGTTTCACTGTAGTAACCAGAGACTCTTCAGTCCACGGTCCGGGTCCCATTCTAGTTAAAAACATTCTGCCACGTGGAGCTGCTGTCAAAGACGGGCGGCTACAGTCTGGAGACCGCATCCTTGAGGTACGGGGCAGCTGACTGTTTCCAGACTTATGTGATTACTGTCATCATTACTCCAAAACACTGTTCAAGTTATTACAATACAAAAGATGTGAGGCATTGAAATAAACATTAAAAATAGAGAGTAGTGGAGACACGGGAAAAAAATGTGGTCATGGACTGAAATGGTGATATTTGTGTTTTTGTGTGTAGGTAAACGGTGTGGATATCACAGGTGTGGGCCAAGAGGAGTTGGTGTGTATGCTACGCAGCACGCGGCAGGGAGAGAGCGTGTGCCTAGTGGTCCTACGTCAGGAAGACATGTTCCTGCCTAGAGAGATGGTAAGAGCCAATCACAATGCTGTATTGCCAGTGAAAAAGAGAAAAAAAAAAAAAGATTTCCTAGCTGAGTGGTGGGTCAGTGGCCAGTTGCAAAGAAGATGGTTCTTACTCATTTTCAGGCAGGCAGAAAGACAGACAGCCACACAACTACATCATCAGTTCATTTTCACATTTCAACTCTAATTTTGCAACTTCTGGTCCAATCAACAGGCTTGTCTGGATGATGCACAGCTCAGCAGCCTATAGGAAAGCTTCTCTTTATAGACAGTAACCTTAAATATCAACGAGGGCTTTTCTGAATTATTTGACAGATGATGCACTTCCCTGTACAATAATATCCTCGCTTTAAACTTGCCAAGCAATCATGTAACACTGTTTTTTTCTCGAACTCCATTCTGATTGAAAAGCACTTGATGTTGGTAATTTTTTGTGCTGGTCTACCCCTGCCACATTGTTTCTGCTGAATTTCAACACTGTTTTGGTTAATAAACTCTTTATTCATCCTTGTTCTATTTTCCCTGCTTTTCCCTTTAATCTGACTGCATGATCAAGTACTGTGCATGCTCTGATGTTAGTTTCAGCTCTATACGTTTTGCAAATATAGGTGCAAATGATATATATATTTTTCTAAATTTCTTGAAATTTCTTTCCTGACAGTCTCATATCCTGTTGCCATTTGTTGTTCATACAGTAATTTTGCTTATTGTGTTTTCTTCTTTCCTGTTTGCTTTCACTCTTGTACAGTAAATCTGTAGCTCTTTGGCTGTCCTTTTTCCTGAAAGTCTTTGTTCTCTAAGATAATTTTCTGTCATGTCATCACTGTCATCTCAGCTTTTTTGACGATGACTTTGATTTTTTTCCCCCACAACTTGGAGGTGCCACACACACGTCCATGCTAGCATAAAGGGAATAACAAGAGGTCTTACTTACATATTATTATAAAACCATTTGCTTTTGTCTCCTCTCCGCCCATCACTCATGTCTTTGGTTCATGTTTTCCATCTCTCATTGTATCTTATTCTCCTTTTATGTTGCCTTTTGTGTCTCTTTTCCCTCTGTGTTTCTGTCCGCTCTTATCGACTGATGTTTCCTCAACGGCTGCCAGGAAGTTAGCCACACGCATGCGACCCTGAGCCCCGTAGGAAATTCTGTTTGTGCAGACAGGAAAGGGAGCAATGTGCTGGAGTTTGTACATGTGTTAATATTTAGGATCATTTGGAGTGTTGTATCTAGTCCAGGGTTTCTCAGTGTACGCATGTGTGAACTCCATGGCCTCTCAGTGTGACGACCAAGGATATGTTTTCGAGTTGCTGTGTTGCTGAATACCTTCATTTGCCATCCTGTTACATGCATCCACAGCAAACAATGCTTGAAAGCTTGCTTTGGTAGCTAATACCCAGTAGGAGTGAATCATGAAGTTTTCTAGCTCCCAGATGGATTGTTGTTCTAAACTGGGGAAGAACAGCAGACTTTTCTTAAATGTTCAACTGTGCAACTAAAGAGAGAAAAGAGGAAAAGAAAAGATACATCATTTCCTTTTAGTTCTGATCTGCATCCTGTTCACACTGACGTATATAAACAAACCAAAAGCAAAAGCTGCAAACGTGAAGTTATACAGAGTGACAAGTAACTAATTGATGGGACGGTTTTGGCATCATCAGGACCCTCATGGGCAAATCAGATTCTGGTGAAAAAGCCTGCTGATAAGCATACACTTTTCCATGGTTACTAAATGATTTGCATATAGCCAGTGTTGCTTCCTGAAGAGTTCACAATCAGCATATGGATTTAAAAGTTGGTCAGCTTTTGAATTAATTTTAAAATCTACTGTCTAAAATGTCTACTGTCAGAAAATACTTTAGTTGGTCATTTTTGTGGGTTTTATTTTGGTTAGATCCAGCTGGCAGTAAAACATGACCACATAGGTACTAGACCACTCAGCCGGTCAGGAAACTGACTTCTCATTGGTCCAATATTTTTCATACACATGCTCACTTAGTCATGCTCACTTGTCCAAAGCTAGAAAAGAACTGTTTGAAAATTGTTCATTTGTATACTGAACTACACACCAAAATGTCTCCCATAGGAAAAGTATTGTTCTCTCTGTGTATTTGGAGAGCTGTTTAAACCAACTGATGATTCAAGGACGCTGCCGGTGTTTGTGTGTAGGTACATGTGTTTATGGATACGTGCTTGCAATTGTGTACTGTGTGCGTTTGTACATGCATGCACACATTGTTAGAGAGGTTTATTGCATGTTCTGACCCTTTGCGTGCTCAGCTCTTAGAGCAGCTTCAAAGGCTGATTTGTCCTGTTCCATTATATTTTATAAAATGAACAATAGACGGAGATATTTAGCTTTGTCATGTTAATGCAGACCCATGAGGCCTTTAGTTCTTCTTTCCCGTATTTCGTGAGTTTTATGAGGTTGTTTAATCATCATTAAGAAGAAAAAAGCTTGTATATTTATATAAAGAAAATAAGATGAAAGAAAACACCTCTTCAGCTGTAACTGCAAAGCAAACACAGAACTAGGGCTTTAATGCAAAGACAGGCTCACTGGGCTCAATGTCACAATATCAGCTTAAATCTGACCTGATCTGTATTTCATTCACTTATTGCATGTGATCATGATTTTAGTGTGTTTAGTCAGTGTTTACTCCTCCCATTGCAGACATCACGCAGTGTGGCAGTTAGATCAGTTTGGGCTTTCTCCAGTACAGCTGGGATGTTGCTGGTAAAGGGGTGTTGGGGATATCCCAGTAAATTCTTTAAATATGTGAATTGGAATTTTTATAGTTGTTGCTTAATTTAAATAAATGAAAGTGCAGATTATATCTGGACAAAATAGGTCAGATGTCATGGAAAATGGAATTAAAGGGAGGTATTGGTCGAAAGGCAGACTGATGAGGCTCCAGGCCCATCAGCTGTAAATGAAGAATGTGGATGAAAAATGGATGGTTTGACTCTCTACTACATTTTAGAGTGAGTTATGATTAATTACACTGGTGAGCGGTAGTTTCTCACTGGCGAGCTTAGCTTGGCTTGAATACATCATTCTAGGTAGATGATGAGTGTGTGTGTTTGGATGGATGTTGAGAATGATCATGTGAAGACTGAGGAAGATGTGGATCCGTGAACAGGAAAATGAACAAGGGATCCTCCCTGTTCATGGTGGTTTTTTGATAAATGGAAATGAGAAGATTACATATTTTACAAATCTGTTCACACCACTGCTGTAATTCACTCTTGCTTGAAACAGATGTCCCGAGTGACTTTGGTGTGAGAGAGAGAGACAGAAGTTGACATTAACATTTAGCATTTATTCTACATACTTTATTTTGGTCAACAAACTTGTCTCCTTCTCTGCTTTTCTCTTCCTTTTAGTGTCTCTCTCTCTCTTGCCCTCACCCTCTGTTCACATAGAACTCCCCACCAGAATTCACCTCTGTCCAACTAACAGCTGATGGTATTTGCTCAACAGTCACAACAGTTTTCAAGAGCAGATGCAATTGCAGCTCTGCACAATGGAGCTGTGAACACACTCCTTGAGTGAACTTTTACAAGTGACATAATGTGGTAAGTAAGTGTATGTTCATATGTGTGGGAGGGGGCATTTCAGGACAGTGATACTCAGTCATTACCAGATGTTTTATTTATTTATTTATTTATTTTTAAGGGGCCTATTGGATTATAGTGAAGAATCAGATAAATTATTTTCCATGATATCTATCAATAATTTTTCTTAGTACAAAAGAAAAAAGAACTGAATAAATGTTGGGAAGGGCCGAACAGGGTATAAGGTGAGGGCAAAACATATGTTCAGTTTATTAAGGGTACTGGGGCATGTTACCTGTTGGAAGAGGACAGTATGTCAGTGTGTATGTGCACATATACGTATATGTTTTGCATCGTTTTTGTGCATCATCTTGACACGCAACCTCTTGTAGTCGAGCAGATAATGACTGTCCTCTCTTGCAAAGACAGACATTGTTGTCATGCATCTTTCGAATTGAGCCTCAGTGTTGTCGCTTTCATTTGCAATTTTAAATCTAAATATGTCCATCACTGTAGCTGAATATCATAAAACACATATGCCGGAGCATTTGAGAGATGCTCTCTGTACTCTGCTATTGTTAATTTTTGCGGGTCACGCTTTCTGTGGTTGACAGTGCAAAACAGGGAGCGCATAGAAACAATGAATTTCCCACGTTTGTATCTTCACACCTCAAAATCAAGCATAAGCCTTGTAGTATTCTCACACCTCACTAGCTGGAATCTTTTCCAGGTTTTGCAGTGTCGGTTGCACATAAGCAGCATTCACACAAGGCTTCCACACAGCTCTGCCAGTCTTGTTGTGGACCTCTCGCTGCTGCAGAGGACGGCCATGTGACAGACAGTTTTGGATTTTATGTTAAAGCTTTGTTTTAACTGACCTGCACCCTCACTTGGTGCAGCTACATGGTCCCAACCAAGAGTGGAAAAAGCACGGTCTCAGTCTCGTCTACTCACTATGCTGCTGTAAGTGAACTGTTGTTTTGTTTTAAGAGAATTTGGCCCCTGATGGCTGTTATTTGTTTCAAAATATTAAGTCAAAATTAACAAAAAAAAAAAGGTGAAAACATATAACTTTGACACCAAAATCTTATCCAGAGGTCCTCGCTTTAAGACATTTTGCCATTTTGTCATTATCTAGAGAGATCACAGTAAAGTCTAAAAGAACAACATTTTTTTCATATCCTAATTTTTAGGAGTTAGTTATAATAAAGACAACATTGTCCATATTTTTTAAAAATTGAAAGAGGTTTCTTCAGAACCAAAGAACAACTCTGTTCTACTGCAGAAAAACAGCCGGTGAAATTTTGGCATCTTTTTCTGTTGATATTATAAGGATTGGATGGTAATGGCTGAGAGTGCTCGTCATTTTTTAAGATCTTTGTAATGAGTTTAAGAATTTGTACAAAACCTTATGTACAGTTCCAATAATTTTTATACCATGTTTAACAGACTTTAAACAGTGATATGGCTACAGTTTTTTTTTTCTTCAGTCATTTGATGTGAAGATTTATGCCAGCTTGTTTGTGTTTACGGAGAGGAAACAGAAGAAGGATGATGATGAAATGATGGAAGGATCTTGTCTATCTTCTCCTCCCCCTCTTCCGTTGTCTCATTTTAGCCCACCATCTGGTGTTGTCTGCTAAAGTGTGTGCATGCTGTAGAACAAAGACATTACACCATGTCTATACACATGGACACACGCACAAACACACACTTACTCAAAGTCACTTTTTCTGTGACATACAATCATGTTCAGATGCATTCCACAATTGTGTACCACAAGTATACACCTGCTGTGTTGGCTCTCTGTAAAGGCATTTTGTGCATACACACACACACATAAAACATAAAAAGGCATTTTTTCAGTAATGTTCTTCACACATGAACACGTAAATGCCTGCTGAGTTGGCTAGAGCCTTGAAACTAACTTCTGGTGAATATCACAACACTGATATGAAATGAAATAAGCAAATTATTATTATTATTATTATTATTATTATTATTATTATTATTATTATTATTATTATTACAGACCACTAATTTTATAAGTAAAAAAGGTTAGTGTTTGATTTAAAGATCCACTCCGATCACAGTTTAATCCATATAAAGAGGCTGTGTTTTCATAATCATTTGTCTGATATTATGGTTCTCCTGCCAAAACGTTTGATAAACTATTTGATAGCTTTTTAGCTGCAGAATCTATAAATTTCAATTTCACTGAAAAGTCCATTCTTATTTTACTGCACTGAATGTGCACTGGAGGTTTCATGTTTGCACATCACACCTCAATCAGCTTCCACACTCCTTGTGATGTCACAAGATTATGCTAATATGCAATTATCTTGTACTCAGATTGAAGGAAATAACAGAGAAACCTTCCTCTTACAATGAATGTGCAAACTGTGTTTGAAGTGTCGAGCTCTGTACGTAAGTTAAACATCCAGTAAAGTAACAATAATTTTGAGGAGTGAGGTTTAAGGTGAGAAGATTTGACTAAGTAAACACTGGAATAAATCAGATGAAATCAGAACAGACTTTGGTGTGGTTGGATTTCTTTCATTATATTCCTCGCCATCAATCTCACCTTAAATACAAAAGCATAAATACTGGAAAATGATCACAGCCACAGAATAGTTGAGTATATGAATACAAACCATTCACAAACACACTTTGGCTGCTAATACAGAGGACTGAATGAAAGGTTTAAGTGTGACTCTGTCAGGCTATTTGTGTAGCACTGCTTTTGGCAGTGGTATGTGATGAGCTGCAAGACACACTTCTGTCTGTCCTTCTCCTGTGTGTGTTTTTTTTTCCTTCTTTCTCACAACAGGAAACATTCTCCTTTGTACCAGATGATCTCTCACACACACTGACAAATCATTTAAGAGTTGGCAACTGGTGACAGAGCACATTCAAAACAAAACAACTTTATTGAACAGTTTCTTCCTTCTGATTATCTCCCATCCATCACTGATGCAGCCACTGTGTGTATGTGTGTGTGTGTCCGTGCAGTCTGTTGTCTGTTTCTGTGTGTGTGTGTGTGTCTGATATCGTCACCAATGTGACCTCATAGAATCACTACAGTAGATCCCCCATCTGTTACACCCTCAGAGACCTGTGTACTCATGCGCACGCACGCACGCACACACACACACACACACACACATTTTCGCACAAACTCCCTGGCAGCTTGGAGTCTCTGCAGGAGCTGCCATCATCCCAGTGGAGAGCAGCTGAGAGGGGTATCATGTCTCTCTTCTCTCTCTGGCTCTCTGTCTCATCTCTCTCTCTGCAGTTTATTGAAGGTGTATCAGCTCCTTCATTATCTTATCATCTGCAGTCGCTGCCGTGTCTTAAAGCCCTCAACACGTGATTGTCACACATGCTCATACATATCAATTGTGGGTTCAAATCACTGGAGATCAGCATGGGGACTGCCATAGCAAGATGCTGGTCTTACTCTTAACTAACAGAATCTTTGTTCGAGAGTAATAGCAACAGTTTTGTTGAGAATAGCAAATATCTGATAAATAGGAAACTCATAAAACCAGTTTTGAATTGAAATGACATTTTAGGAAATAGAATTTTTATGTTTTACCAAGACTTAGATGAGAAGATTGATATTACTGTCAGAGAATGAAAACAGGAGGAAACAGCTAGCCTGACTCTGAAGGTAACAAAATTCACTACAACAACTCTGAAACACACTAATGAAGAGCTTGAAGATAGAAGTGCACATGTTAGCGCTGGCTGACATAAGAAAGTAGCCAGGTAACAGTCTGCATAATCATGACAAGAGTGAAACGTGGCATTAATTAGCCTACGTAGCCGACAGTCACCACAGAGCCCCAACTATAAAAGATGTTTTAAATCTACACACACCGATCTAAACACACCCACCTTTGCAAAGCACCTTGCCGACAGACCCTTTCAGAGAACTCAGAGACCTACAGGCTAGCAGATGTGATAGAAAATATCATTACATCATGCCCATGCCCTCAAATTTAAGTTAAACAAGACTGATTGATTTTGTGAAAAGAAAACCTTTTTCACCATCTGAGTTTGACGAGGCAAATGCAACAGTCACACTGGAAATGTTAGCTTAACCATAGCTTGCAAGTATACAGATCAACAACATCAGTTATAAATAATTCATACTCAATCAGTGCTGGTAATGGCAATCATGGCATGTAGAAAATGCACTCAGTCCTCAGGAGGTGTATTGAGTCTTATTAAGTGCTGTTCAATAAACATAAACTCAATTTTAGGGGACAGTTAGATTACTGCATACCATGAAAAAGCTTTGATAACATTATGACCCAATGACTAAGATCTAATTATTTACAATAATCCAATTATCATTAGTGTTATAAATGTACTAATTCGTTGTCCTAACCACCTACATGTATAAAAAAAAACAGACCAGGAAACATTCATTGTGAAAGATTCCTTTTAGTGTTTCAGTGTGTTGAAGACAGCGGCTATGAATTACAAACTGTTGCCAAGAAGCAATTTGGTGTTCATGTGGGGGGCTCCAGCACATGAACAGACGGCTGCCCTGCCCACACCGTGGTCCCATATTACAACGTGACCGCCCATGACCACTTGTAGCCTTGGAAAACGAACCCTGTGCCGCCAGCATCTGCTGTGGGTTTCACAGCACCTACGGGCTGCCATTCCCTGCATGCACTGACCTTTAATATACAGCTCCAGAGGAGACTGTACACTGACGGCACAAGTGCTGTGCTCGTTTAACTACAAAGGACTGCAAAGGACTGCAAAGGACTGTACCTGTATCCCTTCGTATAGCACCCTCACAGACATTTTATCGATAATATAGGAAATATGTCATGGAAATGAACCAATTCCTGGTTCCTTGGAAAGCTCTGGTCACTGATAGTACTTTCCCCGCGGACTTATTAACCCACTAAAACCACTTCAGTCCCTCTCCCTGTGTCTTTTCCTCTGTATTTATTCATTGTGGTCTGTAGGTCCCCCACTGCAGCCCTTACACTGACCATTAGAAGAGGGTGTCGGGGATTGGACAACAGAGGCCCACCCTGAGACGCCCGTGATGGGACAGATAATTTCAAAAGTCACAAGCACTGACAATGATAATGTCAGGTTATGTCCCTGTGAGTACTTACCTGTGTGTGTGTGTGTGTGTGTGTGTGTGTGTGTGTGTGTGTGTGTGTGTGTGTGTGTGTGTGTGTGTGTGTGTGTGTGTGTGTGTTCACACCTACTGCTTCATTTAAGTACAGCAGCTACTGCTGTTTGGCCTTGTAAAACGAATCCTTGGGCAGTCAGTCCCACAGCATGGGGCTTTCTACACACATGCACACCTACACACACACACACACACACACACACACACACACATTTTCTCTGCATGGCTTGGTGGAAGTGCATCTGCGAGCTTCTCATTAAAAGAGCGTGTTGCTGAAAGCAGGTGTCCTCACACACAAATACACACAGCGACCATAGAATTTATAGCAGCATAGTATTAAAGCATACTACTAATATTACTCATGAGACTGATAACTAAAATTATGATCCTCATTCTTCTTATCTCCTCATTTGTTTGATCTTTTCTATCTTTATTTATCTCTCTGGCTGACAGTTTATCTGGCCTTTAGGCTTGAGTTAAGTACATTTTTTTTTCTTTTATATGTGTGTGTGTAAGTTTTAGTTGAGTGTTCCAGCTCACTTTCACATAATGTGTCTCTCCATCTTTCTCTCATTCGTTGTTCTTTGGCTCAGTTTAATAAAACAATACACATTCTCATTCACGCACCGACAGACACTGAGCTGTCTTTTTAATAGCACGTCTTTCCGTTGATCCATCATTGTGGCAGCCCATTGAAATGTTAAACGACCAGTATGAAGGGGTTCATCTACGCAAAGGGTTTTTTTTTTTTCTATAACCTTTGATAGAGTTTATGTAGCAAAGATACAAGCACCTTTTTATAGCCACAAACAGAAACCACACACACACACACACACACACACACAAGCACATCACTGTTTATTATTTCAGTATTACATGCAGATATAACCACCTATCATAGCAATGAGGCTGAAATAATAGAAATGTTCCATGAAATTGCAGTGTGCACTTACAAATTATTTGTGCCCTTGTCTACTAGTGTGTGTGTGTGTGTGTGTGTACATGTGCATGCTTTAAAGCAATTCCAGTAAATGAAAAAGAGAGACCTTCTTTTAATTTTGTGGTGGTGTTTTTTTCTGAATTGAGCCACTGAGTAGAAACAGGTTCTTTCTCTGTCCACCTGATTGTAAAAACCCACAGAACAGTCAGATTTGACACCAAATGTTGATGTTTTTACTTTTTTTTTTTTTTTTTGTTTTCTTTCCTCACAGCCCACTTGTTTGTCTGGTAGATTATCATAGGAAGCCCGGAGGCTGTGCTTATTCATTGTTTTCCAGGGAAATTGAATTCATCACCCAGAAAAAAAAAAAAAAAACAACTTTCCATACATTTGCATATTTTTCTTAGGTTCCATAAAACATCTCACTTCCCTGTGGGTGGTCCTGACCCCCAAGCTGAGAACTGTTGGTTGAAACTTTTCGACCGCACAGCGATACCCATCCTCTGCTCTAAATTCACTCTGGCACTGGTTCTGTCCCATGCTGAGTACAAGAAAAAGAAATCATAAATTAACAAGGCGGGGAAGTTAAAATCGGACAAATAAAGAATGTAGCAGTAGCAGAAAGACTGAAAAGTTCCCAAATCATAACTTCGGACACAATATCACAGAGTCGTAAATTCTCACTGTAATTATGCGCAGAAAGTAGCTAACATTTCTCATCTGGGGTTTTAAAGTTCTTTCCGAGGTCGTGAAGCTTCCTATCAGGTCTGGACAGTCAGTCTGATTGGAGGACGTTTTCCAGCAGGGAAAACAGCTTTCTGCAGAGTAAAGGACTTTGTGTCGGCTTAACGCTGTTAAACCTACCATCCCCACAGACAAACAGTGTCTAAACCTGACACTGCTGACCCACGCAAACACACACACAGGCAGACTGAATTCATGCATGTACATAGACAACCACACACACACATACACACAGATGTAGACTTTCTACCACAAGTACATACAGTCACCATCACATGCACGCACATTATTGTACATAAACAACTCGTGGACAGAAATTTGACTGACACAAAAATGTTGGCATGGAAACTTAAACACAGCTAATACATTCAGACACATTCTACAAGCACATACCTCATCCTTTTGTTTTCTGGATTCCGTGTTTATTCTCTTTTCTTCTGTCTGTTTAAAAATCACAGTTTCTAGCCTCAAATGCAGAATGTTGTCCAGTACTGAATAAGGTATTGTATCCTATGCATCTTAGTCTAATAATAATAAAATATGCAGCACACAGTTTATTCCACTAACTATTCAATGCTTTCCTTTAAATAATGACCGCATTTTGGCTATGGATTGATGGATTGATTTTGGCAAATCATTGTTAATAACAGTGTTGTTTTAGATAATATAATTTCTCATCCAAAGCTTGTGTTTTGTTTCTGATCAACTGATAAGCTTCTTTACCTGATAGTAAGACAAGATAATATTTGAAAAATATGCACTCAACTGTTATTTTACAGTGAAAATCTACGGTTTCACAAGCAGGCATTTATCTAAGTTTGTTGGGTATCTGGAATGGAATAATGTTTTTTTGATAAATACCTTTAACTTGTCATTGCAAGTATAATCCATAGGTAGTGCAGGGATGCTGCCGCTCCCACTGAGCTTTCACAAGCTTCAAACACACGTTTTCATCTGGAGGGATCCACTTACTTTCTTTGTTGCCGATATTTTTCCCCTCTAACTCCGTCTCCAACTTAGTCATTACTGCCATACCTTCTTCTTGATTGGCGTTTTTCACCATGTTTCTGGGTTTTATTATAGTCATTTGTCCAAAGTCAGTCTTTGGTTCTTGTTTTTTCTGTCTGTTTTACAATCTTTCTTTCCACTCTATATTACGTCTGCTCAGTACTTTTGTCCCTCTGGCTCTCAGTGTTTGCTGTATTCTCCAATTACCTCTTGAAAATGCACAGGTCATTTTATTGATATTGCAGAGTTGAAAAAAGGGAAAAGAAGATGGGTATATGAAAGCAGCCAGTCCAAATGGTTTTTTTTTCTTTTTCCTTTTTTTTCTTGGAAAATAACTCTAGCTGCAATTTTTTTCATTCATAGAGAAATTTAGCTGAAAAGCACCTTGTGATGGTTTCTCTCAAATGGAAAAGCTTTTAGTTTAGCTTTTGGATACTATTCAAACACAATGAGCTGCCCTCTGTCTCTTCACCCTCACCCCGTTCACCCTTCTCTCTTCTTCATTGATATCCCTCCCCTTCCATCTCCATTACTCTCTCTCTCACCCCCAGAAGGAGGAGGTGTCCCGTGTGCCAGGCTTTGTTTCGGAGAATGGGAAGGAGCAGCTCATGTTTGAGGTGCCTCTAAATGACACTGGCTCGGCAGGGCTGGGTGTCAGCCTCAAAGGAAACAAGTCCAGGGAGACGGGAGAGGATCTGGGAATCTTCATTAAATCCATTATACATGGAGGAGCTGCGTACAAGGTGACATAATGCTCTCATACATTCTCAAATGAGTAAAAATGAATAAAGGAGAACTGTGTAAGTTCTACACAAGTTCTGATTTAAAGCATTTAATTTGTCCTTCCCATTTCCTCTAAGCCTGAAGTTAGCGCTCTGTCTTCCCTGTGCTGAAAAGGAGGATGAAAAGTTTATTCCAAACAGTCAATGTGATGTCACACAAGAGTCACAGAGAGTTCACCTCTTCAATTAAAGGACTGAAGTGGAACATTATGGAAAATAATAACTACCATCAGAACAGCTCTTTGTATATGAGACAGCCTTGTGAGAGCTGTTGTAGCCACTTCAGCTGTCTCTGCGTCTCTGCTGCCATGTGCTCCTGCTCTGTTAACCTTTGACCTCTCACACACCAGGACACACTTGACATGACGGAGACAGCAGAGAGCCAGACAAGCAAACAGATGCGCACTCACACACACACACACACACACACACACACACACACCCCCTCACACCCATACACCTGTGCAGCTTGTAGTGTCTGTGCAGAGACAGACAGGAATAGATGGGCCCAGTCTGCTGTAGAGTCATTGTAAATAACACACCAGAGAGGTCAGACAGAGGGAGATGATGGTAGTCTCTGCTGATGTGTTTGGGGCTGAGTGGAGTCAGAGAATCATGGGAAAATGTGTGTCATTCCAAGTTTTTGGTATTTTGGATTTATGCTGTTTGACTTCAGTGAAGGCTACAGGTGCGTGTGTGTGTGTATACAGTCGCTCTCTGTGAACAGCCCAGTGATTCCTCCCATCGTTTAAAAGAGAGCAGAATTATCTTAACATAAAGCATAAGGAAATATTAATGGAGCAGTTTGATATTTGTAATGTTTAGCATATAGCTACTAATTACTTAAGGACTCGTGCACACATACACGAATTTACATGTTTTGTTTTTTTTTTTAAACCCTGATGATTTATGCATAGACATGTAAAACACACATGCAGGATATCTGTAATTCAGCACACTGAAAGTGCACACTGTGTTTTAATCAAACTGGTGTGTGTTTCACAGGACGGGCGTCTGCGTGTCAATGACCAGCTGGTAGCTGTAAATGGAGAGTCGCTGCTGGGACGCTCCAATCATGTGGCCATGGAGACGCTCCGCCGCTCCATGTCGCAGGAGGGAAACATGAGAGGGACCATCCAGCTGGTGGTGCTCAGGGCTTTGAAGGTACACGCACTCTCAGCCGTATTAGTGCTGCCACTGGGGCCTGAATTTGGAAAAATGGTCTGGTTTATGTGTTAATGTTCACTGTGATTGCGAGTGACTGTTTGAGCTGCAACAGTTAGCTGATTAATCAGTTAGTCAGTCAACAGAAAAATAATAAATTAAACTTTTAATTTTATTTTTAAGCAAACACGGCAAAAGTTCTCAGGTTCCTAAATGAGAATACTTTTGGTTTTCTTTATCTTGGATGATTTGAATGGAGTTTTTTTGTTCAGCACAAAAACATGTGAAGACGTCACCTCGGGCACTTGGAACTTGTGATGTATGGTTTTCAGTATTTGCTGACGTTTTAAAAAACAAACATTTCATTGAGTAATTGAGAAACAGACCAGCAGAAGAACTGTTGTAATGGATAAATAAAGGTGAACACACTACATTAAGTCTATTCATAATAAATTTAAATTGTTTCTTTTTATTGTCATAGAAATCTAGTTTGATAAACCTGCTGTGCGAATGACAGCACATGTACGCTTTTGGCGCTTGGCTGAGAAGAAAAACATGCACACCTCCTTGATCCTCACCTTGTATCTCCTATCCCCTCTTTTGGCTGTCACTGACTATAGCATCATTTTTTCCTGCGGCTCATTGCCTCTGTCTTTTTCTGCACATACCGTACTTGACACTAGCCTTCCTGCTCTCTTCCCTGCTCTTAACAGCAGCACCAAAAAGAGCATTTACACTTCAGCTATTCAGATTTTCTGTCTTTTTGTGAGTGTGTGTGTGTGTGTGACCGTGTGTTCTTCACCCAGCTGTACCTCTTTTCTTTATGAAAAAAAAAAAGATGCTTTTCATCTTGGCTGATGCCTTTAACACGGCTCTGTTGAATGTTTGTACAAACCCTTGCACACATAAAGCTGAGCCGGGTTTCTGGCTCAAGTGTGAATGGCCTGTTGCACTGCGGAAAAAAAGATCCACATATACACCCTGCATTATATATTCATACACAAACATGACAAGTAAACAGTCAGATAAAAAAAGATTAACGCAAAGATAAAACAAGAGAACAGAATTTATGGTATTAAGAAACACTTGTCAGCATACATTAAGACAATCCAACAGCATCACAAAATACAACTTTCCAAATTAGTGTAAATTACCACAAAGTGGCTCTGCGTCTTAGTTAAAGCTGATCTTACTTAGAACCTTTGTGAAAGTAGGGTTTATTTCATGGCTGTTGTATTAAACTGCAGGCATTTTTGGTGAGCATACCTAATAAACTGGCATCTGAGTGAGTGTGTGTGGATGTAGTGGTACTCTGGGGCTTGCAGGGCTCAGGGCATCCCCTACCAGTACCTTGATGGTCAAAGCTGTTAGCAACATCAAAGAGTTGCATCCACGTTTCCCTCTTTGTCTTGAGAGTGGAAAAGACAGGAATAAAAAAAAGAGGGAGATAAAGGCAGATAGATAAGAGCCTGTACCTTTAAAAGCCTTTTTGGGCTTTAGTATTGATGCTTTTAACATTGCAGAAGTGGACCACTCCACTTTTTTTTCCCCCTCTGATCTTTTTCTTCTTTTTCTTGTATATGTCCTTTAGTCTTTTTCTCACTCACTTCTTACTGTATTCATCTCCAGCCAACTCTGCCTCAACCTCTCACTTTATCCAGCGGCTCTTTTCATTCAATAACTAGTCAAATGTCCTCTGTCTCCAAGCTAAATAAGTATGGCTCTTATTTGTCATGGCCATAACCTGCCTCTCTTCAACATCAGCAATGCTGCTGTTACTTTTTATGAGAAAAAAAGAATCCTTACCATTGTAATTTGGCAAAAGCCTGCAAATCATGTATTCAATAAAAAAATAAAAACAAAACAAAAAAAAACAACACACATCTAACTGGAACTTAGAGTAGAGTTTGCCCTGCTCTGCTGTGTCACTTTTATTTGGACCTGCTAACACCTGGTGCCTCTCCTTAACCATTTGACTCAAATGTTAAGTGCTACCGAGCAGCAATCCTGCTGACAATCAAGACCTTTTGTGCAGGAACCATTCTGCTCTTTCCTTCTTTAGCACATCAACACCCCTACTAGAACCACGAACTGTTCTCAAGTAGAGAGTTATGAGAGCTGAAAGAATACCTTTGTAAATTACACACAGCGATAAACCAGTATTTTTACACCTCAACAACCTTTTTTGGTGTCTGATGAAGTGTGTTTTTCGAGAGTAATCTTATGGCACTATGACACTGGCTAATGGGATGTGTGTTGGGAGGGAGCCGGGGAGGGGAGGGGAACCTCTAACATACTGAAGAATGATGTGTCCTGGGTTGGAACAGGGGAGAGGCTGGGCGAGGGGCAGGAACTGGTGGTGGTGGTGGTGTTGGGTAGGTGAAGAGGAAGACAGCAAGGAGGATTTAATACACACACAGTACTGCTATCTGTTCTGTGTGAGCTGAGGATTATTGTATACAGAAACACACAAGTACACTGAATCACACCACTGAAACACCATACATATGCATACATGTTAATGAAAACCAATAGTTTTCTACAGACACAGATAAATGCAAATTAAATTCCTAAAGAAATACACACAAAAAGAGACACATCAACACTGCAACTGATGCTTTGTTTGATCATTACAGGACCCTAAGAGAGCCATCCCTCTAGGGAATAAGTGTCAGTATGACTGTCATTGCCACACTCAGACTCACACACACACACATAATAGTGATCAGTGTTGAAGGTAGTTACAATACCTACGGGCCATGGGAAATGAGGTCCCCTTTTTCACCTTGATCCTCCACTGTCTTTTGAGAGTCTCTCCCTCATTCAGTCTCTTGACATCTATTTGTGTTTGAATAGTCTTCCACAAAGCCCTCACTTGGTGCACTGGTCATCTCTCAGTTTAAATGTAATCCGCATACCAAACTCTTACATACAAAACTTCAAAGTTACAACAAAGGTAAATAACTGAAACATGGGTGATACCAAACTTTGGCAAACATTTAATCAACATATTTTTATATATGTTTGTTTCAGACCTAATTTCAGATTATGAGTAGACATCAAGTAGTGTTGTCCTTTCATAATTGTTGGGAATTTAGGTAGTCAGACCTGTCTCTAATCTCTCTGTATGAAATGTGTTTTCAAAGTGTTGTACATTATTGTAGTTTTTGTTTCCTCTGTGTCTTAGGATCAACATGGTGCGTCACCCAATCGCTCATTTGACGGCTCCTCTGGCCTGTCGGTGCTGATGAGCCCAGTGAACGGTCAGACAGGATTGGTCAGTCAGGCCAATGGCCCCATTCACCCTTCACCCATGCTGACCAACACACTCTATGCATCTAATGGTGAGTGGAGTTTTTTCACAGACATGACATTTTCCATACAGCACAGCTTCAGTAGATAGTCATTATTCTTATTTAGTCATTTTGAGTCTCTGTTTCCAATGCACTGAGAATTACAGATATCCTACAATGCACTGAGTACCAGAAACTGTGAGTTATCAAAAGCTGGCACCAGGAGGCTTGGTCGTAGGCTTGTTTACTTACAGCATATTCCTGATCTAAAGCAGGGAATCATGAAGGTTTGCTGAAAAGTTCGGGCAAGGAAGCTAATAAAAACTTATGCTTTGTGAAGTTTGGCGTATTTTATGAAAATAGAAAAAAAAGGGGTCCTGTAAAAAACATGATTATATTGCTCAAACTAAGGTTTTAAAAAAAAAAATGGCATTGGTACCAAAACTGGTATTGCACTGTCAACAAAGATGCCATATTGTTGTAGTCTGTAATATTACTGATCTACACCGAGCATTATTTTCTTTATTGAGGAAAATGGTTCATTACCTGTATTATTTTCAAAAACTCATCCAACACATTGTTAATTCAAGTTAAATCTGACCTTATTCAGAATCAGAATCAGAATCAGAAAGATTTTATTGATCCCAGCAGGGAAATTGCTTCGTTTCAGTTGCACAACATACAGTTAACACAAATTACTATTAAATAATAATAAAGATACAATACATGAACAGAAAAAAATGTAGAAATGGAAATGTACAAAAACTAGTGTGTGGGGTAGAATTGTCAGGCCTCTTAGCATTTGCATACAGCAGGTCTGTGGACCTCTCCTTTGGTAGTGCAATTCGCAAACTGAGTGAAATTGGGGAGAGTCCAGTTGAAGTCCCTGGAGATCAGAGTCTGGAATCTTGTGGTAACAGAGTGGATGACGTGGTGGCTGGGTTAGTGGAGGGGATGTGTGTAAACAATAACCATGATGATGTGCGTGAACTCCCTGGGAATGTAGTATGGACGTAGCTCCTTGGCATTTCAGTTTCCATCCCTGATTTTAGCTGAATGTAATGCACATGCCTATTATTTAGTTTTTCTGTTTTATTTTTTGCCATTAAAGCGATAGCAAAGGTGGGCGTATCATTTGCGGTAATTTCAGTAAAGCTCTGCATAAGCTTAATCATCATGAGCGATGTCTCCAAGATAAAACAAACACAAACACAAACAAAACAGGTACTGCCGTCTGCACTCTAGCCTTAATTAGACACTATTCTGCTCCTGTTTTCTCTTTCATTTCTCTCCCTAGCTCCGTCTCCTGCTTTATTTTTCTCTTGTGTTCCTCAAGGTTGTTCTGTTTGTTATTGCTGGGTTCAGCCTGTTATAAAGAGTTATTTTAGGTCCGTGTGTTTCATATCGCTCTTTCTCAGTAACTCTATCCTCTCCCACCCCTATATTATCTGTATGTGCTTGTGTGTGTCTGATCTTTGTGTGTGTGTGTGTGTGTGTGTGTGTGTTGTTGGTTCAGGGATATTTGGCCAGGATCAAACAGTGTTGTTTTTTTTGGTGTGTGTTTACACTGAATCTGGTAAACAGCTTTGACCTTGAATACACTTTGCTGTTCAAATTCACCTCAGCTATAGTGTCATTTACATAAACACATTAATGTGTGTTAGCTTGTGTCAGTGTGCGTCTGTATACAGTAAGCACATTTTTCAGGCTGTGTGAGTTGTTGCCAGTATTTTAGTCTCCTAATGAACTATTTCACATGCTGAATCCATTTTATTTGGAATTGAAGTCCAAATTAAAATGAAGAAATCTTTTCCTTGCACCAGTGTGTGCTTCTGCAGAAGAATAAATTGACTTTAATTATTCCCTACATATGTATTTATGCAGATGTGTTATTTTTGCATTTATGGATCTTTCTCTTTATCTCTTATCCATCGCTGCATCTCATTAAGTTTGCTACCACGAGTTTTCCCCTTTCTCACTTTTCTCCTTTCTGTGCACTTTGTCGCTTTGTATTCTCTGTGAAGAGTTAATCTACTCGGAGGCATGGAATAAAATGATATAGAGTTTTAGTCTAGCTTCAGATATTATGCAATCTTGCCCGATTTTTTCATCAAAGCATGTTTTGATTGTTTTTGGGATGGAAAACCAAAATGTCCTAGTATAATAATGACCCAGAAGTTTATGTATTCTCACTAAAGGAGCACTGATTCTACACATCAGTTCAAACATCAGTTTACTCATCATGGTTATTGCAAATCACCATCTGAAAACAGTTGCTTAATGTCTTAAATGTGCTTCTGGAGACGCTTTATCCAATCAAGGGATGTCCGAGTTTTTTCAAATAATCTTGGTTCTGATCAGAAAATTGAAGGATCAATGAGTAAGAATTGGCCAGCTGTCGAATCACAGCCAGGTTTCAACCCTCACTCTCACACTGAGCCAACATTCGTTTGAATAAATCTGTCCTCAGCACGGAGAAGGGACGGCTGCAACACAGGTTTATAGCCTACTCACAGTTACTACTTCTTCATCCTCTCATGTTGGACCGAACTGAACGCTACACTGACTCACTAATTATGAGTTGGGACGGGCTGGGGCTAATGGGTCAGCACGCTAACTTCAGAACTGTTATTTATTCACATTCTGTTCAATCTTAATTTTTAAATGTTTTATTGTAAAATACTTACACATTGCCCCTTTATACATGATACAGGCCCTTGTTTTTAAGGTTTTGAAAAAAAAAGCTACAGTATTGTCACAGGCATGTGTTAAATTCTTGATCATTGGGTTCCTTTTAGAGAGGAAAAGGAAAGTGTGGCAGAGACGGGGAGTGAGTGAGAGAGACATGATTAGATAGACACATTTTAGACAAATACAGATGGCAGGAAGGAAAAGTTGAGTGCAAAAGCGGAGGATTCACATATCTGCTATTGGAGCAAACTACTATTGATCTATCATCCACGCAACAAATGCCTTTTTCACTTCAAATAGTGGGAGTCAGTGAGAACAGATTTGTGTGCGTGTGTGAGGTGAAAGAAGAATGTGTTTTTGACGGTTCAGCTGATTAAGGTGCTGGCAGTGAGGAGGAGGGAAGAAGTTTAGAAAAAAAAAAAGAAGGCTGGAAACTGAGTGGGAGATAAAATGATTTATGGGAGATCTGAAAGGAGAGATAAATGACAGCCAAAATATCAGAAGACTGCAAGAATGGGAGCAGAAGAAAAATAAAGCAGGTGATTAGTGTAGAGAAAGTGAGAGGGAGTTACAGAGATGAGAGGGTGTGATATCTTCAGATGCTGCCGGTCCATTTTCAGTCACACGTGTGCGGATGCAAGCACATAAAGGACACACAGTGAGGATTGTGCAATAATCTCAGTATGTGTTGTGTGGCTGCTGTGGCTGCTGTGTACTCTGAGAAGTGATGACTGTATGTAAATTGCGCTCGGGATCATTATGTGTCAGTGTACGAAGTTGTCATAAACTCGTTTATCAAGCAGACACAGTCGTATCACTGCTCTACATCTGCAGCGACTTGCAGATGTAGAGCAGCTGCGTTTGTGGTATGGTTTTCATCCTCTCTCTGTTTCCCTTAGGTTTTTCCTCATCCAACCGCTTATCTCTTTCTGTTCTACCCTTTCTCTCCTCTGTCACTCGCTCTAGTTTTTATTCCTAAAGACCTTTTGTCAGTGAAGCTGTCAAGTGAGTTTAGGTTTGTACTCTATTGTTTGTAGAAATGGCTGTTTTTCTTTACATTTATAGAGTACGTTTATGTTAACTGCAGAACACAGTAGATTGTGTTTGGTTAAAAATGTTCCTCCTGTTTTGTTTTTTTTTTTCTGAGTATGATATCACTTCTTGTGAGTTTCAGAAGTGGCTGAGGAACATGCTTACTTCTTCACGAACCATGGCACCTGTGGTCAGTTTGAATTGGAAGCAGTTCCACTGGATTCCAACAGTGGCTATTTTCTACCTGTTGGAGTAAAAATTAAAAAAAAAAAAGTATCACGATATCCTTAGAAACCTCTCAGCACAATCCTGCTCATAATCCACTGGTTCTTTCCTCTTCCATGTGCTTACTATGTTCGTCTCAGTGTTCACTCACGGCCTTGTAAAGCTCACGAGCAGATGATTGTGTCGGTTTGTGTGTGTAGCGCTTGTGAGTGCTGGCCTGGATCTGAATTATAGTGTACTGTCACCTGTTTCCACTCAGCTGCTTTCTCTGTAAACAAAACACCAGAAAGACATGTCTCTTTACCATGGCTAAATGTGATACAATAAACTCATATAAAACGTCTATTCTATGTCACACTAGATTTGGAAGGAAGTGTACTGTACAGCATGTACAGCATGGCTGTGCAAAACATGCTTAGCGTATTGATGGACAGCCATTAGTACACCAGAAATAGTGGATGTTTAAATGCTGTTTTCCATAGTGAAAACTTTTAAGTACTGGTATTTATTGTAACCAAAATGAATTTGCATGGTTATTAAAAATCTTTCTGACTTTCTGCATCATATGACCACTACTTTTCCCCCAGTGACCAATGGGAGTTATTCTCACATGGACGAGGAAGAGGAGGGGGAGCTGTATGGACATGAGGAGTTCAACAACTCTACCCAACACTCCTACCTACAGGAAAGGTTTGTGTTTGTGTATGTTGTGCTACAGAAATTAAGTAGATGCAAAGATATTTATGCCAGCCCCAGGGAAGCTTGGTGGTTAGTCTCCTTTTCTTTAGAAATATTATGTTCAAAGTTGCTTCAGCGAATGTGTTTTTACATGAAGTGTTTCAAAATTGTCATTCTAGCTTGTGCTGCCAAATGTTTTGTCAGTCACAGATATAAATACGTTATGGCACAGAAAGCCAGTCTTAGCAGTGTCAAGCATGGATGCTAGATCAGCCTTCGGTCTTAGACATGTTGTCCACATGAAGATCACACAAAATGAAGAGAATAGAAATAAAATCAACTACATTATAATTTAAAAAAGATAAAGTAACTAATAACAGATATGTTACAGATGATGACTGTACCATCAATTTGTTCCAGGGAAAACTCTCACATCTCGAGCCCGGCTCAGCCCCAGTCTCCCACCCAGAGCCAGAACCAGAGCCAGCGGCAGTTCCAGCATGTTAAAGCCTCCAAGAGCATGGACCTGGGTACGACTCAGAACCAGCAGCACCCTGGTGGGGCAATTTTTTTTCTGTTTACTTGCTCTGCATGGTGGCTGCATGTGTCTTATCCTCACATATAATTGAATATCCCCTCTGATGCACGCCTCCTGCACCAGTAACATGCTCCTCAAAGCCACATGCAGACTGACACCTCTGCAGACTTGTACTGTGCAACCATACACACAGACACATCTGTCATTTATGCATGTTGCATGAGTTTTGCAATTTGCAATCTGTCAAAAATGATATGTGTGTGTGTGTGTGTGTGTGTCTATTATCTTATTTATCTGGTGTGTTCATCACAGGAACGTTTTCCATGACTGTAATATGACCCATTTGTTCCATCAATATCAGGAGAGAGTTGTTACAGAAGAAGTGTTATGGAGTAAGAAGCAGAAAGAAGAGATGACAGACGACGCAAAGGAAGTTTAAGTTAACAGGGATTGTGTGGAGGAGAGACACGTGAATTTCATCCTGCCTTGCAGTGAATTTCTCTTTGACTACGAGATCTCCAGTGGCTCAGAAAAAAAACTGTCATGCTGTTGAAATGACAGGATGTGGCACTTTTAAATGTATGAACCTACAGTTACCTAACAAACTTCTCCCTCCCTCTGTTTCTCATTCATTTTTTGAGAAATGAGTCACAATTTGTGTCACAGGATTTTATGCAAATACAAGTCAGCAAGGCTAATTTTGGCGGCCACTGCTTTGCCCGCCATCTTTGTCACCTGTTGCTTTCTGATTACTGATATTCAGATGCAACGGTTCAGTGACATTTCAGTGATTGTTAAAAAGTCAGCTTTAGAAATATGTGTGTATGTGTGTATGTTGTCTGTGCTCATGCATACATCTGTGTAATATGACAGTGGATGCAGAGGCACAACAAAAGCTTATTGTTTCAAATGTCACTTCCCTCAGTCCTCCTCCTCAAGCTGGCTCCACTGCCAGCTGTGTGTGAGAGTGTGTGTGTGTGTGTGTGTGTGTGTGTGTGTCAGAGAAGATGAGACAAAAGAGCAGGAGACTATTTGAATAGCATATAGATCCATATTTCTACAAGAATAAGAAAGTGATGGTATGAACTGTACATCTGTATATCACCTCTTTTGTATTTTTACATACTTGATCTTCACTAAAATGTGCGACAGATAAATTAGAACTGAATTCCTCTTTGCTTGAAAGCCATGATCAGTTTTCATTGCCAGACCATCATGCAGCTTATTAACAAATGTCTGTCTTTTTTTTTTTATACTGTCAGTAGAGGAAGAAGATTTAACTAAGATTACAAAGCAGTTTTATATCCAGAAGTAGTTTAGAGAGGACAACCTTCCATCTTTGCGGATAAATATTATCCCTTAAGACTGGCCTGAAATCCTGATAGATCCCTCTCTGCTGTTTGGCTTATGGTTAGTAAGATGCTTTGTTAATTGTGACAAAGTGCTGTTTATAAAGATCCAGACACTCTGCCTGCTCTGTGGTGACTGTTAATATGTGTCTACTCAGAGGTTGTGGACATTGGTCTAAGTTGTGACAATACAAGAAGAATTTAGTTCACTGATAACAAGAGACACTTGAGCCTCCTATAATCACCACAAAACATGAACCATAACCAGGTTTACAAATGAGCTAATAAAGCAGCCTAACTTGTACATTAATTAGCAAGTATATGTCAGCGCTCTTGTCTTTGCATGACCATATGGAAGTCAGATTTGGCTCATTAGTACTGTATGTAGATGCTTGCAGTGAGTTTTTCAAAATGTAATCGGTTCTATAGAAGGACACGTGGTGAGTTCTGTCAGGTGTAGTCTTGAAAAACAGAATTCAAAAGAATGGAATATTTACAGACACACGTCAACACAGATGCCACCATAATAGTATAATATCTTGTGCTTCATGTGCGATCATGAAAATATAAATTTGGGGAGGCAGAAGTATTGTAAGGATACTTTGTTTTCCAGTCTGCCTGTTTAATGTGGCACAATTTAGTTAAAGTGTTACATGTAGTTCAAAATCAGGCAGTACTGCATCATTTATGGCTACTGCACCATCCAGGACAACAACACTAGCTGAGCTAGGTATAAGTATTAATTCACTTCCAGTAATTTGTGAAGGTGTCTACATGCTAGATTGAAATAGTCTAATAGGGCCACTTAGAAAATTAGAGCAGGATACAGCATTTATGCTGTAATCTTGATATTTTAGTTCATGCAAAAAATAGGCCAGCAAAGCCAACGTTAATGTAAACAGCTGTTTACTTATCACTCTAGAAGAAACGTTGCTAGTGCAGCAAAAAAAAACGTCATTCCTTTACTCGCCAAGAGCTGTCTCCTGTGGTGGAGAGCAATGCCAGTGTTAACTCTTGCTTTGTTTCTGTTTCTATAAAAAGTAGAAAGAGAGGCAGACACAGCGTTCTCAGCATTTCATTTGTGGGTCAGTTACATAATTTCATTTTTATTTAATTTGTCCTAATTTCATTTTCCACCCCAGCTCAATTAAACATTTAACAATAACTTAAGATTGGTTCCAAATTATGAACTCCCTGCTCTGGTTCTCACTGTCCCTCTGACTCTCTCCCTCTCTGTCTCTTTCTCTCTCTCGCTCTGCCTTTGCCTTTGACACAGTTCGTCCAGTTCTTCTTGTCTTAAGGGTTTTTTTTTCAGAGTTTTCACTCAGGCTTATTCAATGTGGACATCAGTTCTGTAACTCAGTTTAAGATTACACTTTGTAGGTTGTTTAAATCAAACAGAATGGAATAGATGTAAGTAATTGTTTTAGCTCAAACTTGATCTTTTTAAGAAACGACTGCCTCTGCCTGTCTCTGTTTGTACTTTTCTGAGACTCCCTCCCTAGTGATAAGCCTCTGTGTGCGTCACATGTGGCATCTACAGATCTGCTGAAGTAGGCACATACACTCGCACACTGATCCGCAAACGACCGGGCTGCTGAAGCAGTCATATTGATTCACCGCAGGCTGATGCCATCAGACATACACGCAGCTAGAATTACACTTTAGGCTTGGTTTTCATTAGAAAACTATTTGCTGGGAGAAGCCATGTTACTGCTTGGTTTTTGTGGTCTGAATGTGTGTGTGTGTGTATGTATTTGGCAGAGTGCTACCAGTCAATGTGTTCCTTGTTGGCACTGGGCTGTTCTGTGGCTTCACTGAGGAGAAGCAAAAGAAGGACTGGGGGAGAGGTAGAAAGTGAAAGGAGCAAAGGAGGGATAGAGGGAGAAGAACGCTGCTGGATGGAACGAGTGTAACTAAAATGAAAATGAAAACATGGAAGGACAGACGGGAGGGTTAAGGGCAGGAGGTGAAAGAGATAGATTGAGGGGAAAAAGGAGAGAAATGGGATGACTGAAGGAGAAGAGGGAGGGTGAATGACAAATGATGTGAGAGAGGAGGGAGGGAGGGAAATGACTTCTGTAGCAGTGACGCTGACTTCACATCACAGGGAAAAAGAGCAGCTACTGCACCATCTTGTAAAATGAGACAGAAAGAGTAATAGTGTGATAGAGAATGAGGGAGACAGAAGTGGAAGCTGAGAAGGAGGTAGGAAAGAGAAGTGCAATTAGATTGAAAAAAAAGTTCTTTATGGGATAAGAAAGACACTTTTGCACAGTTGGGAAGTCAGACACAGGAAATGGAAAACGCAGAAGCCAAGTCAAGGGAAGGGAGTAATTTATGCAGTAATGGACAGTGTATATGTATATTAACATGTTTGTTTTGTTGCAGTGGCAGATGAGAGCAACGTAGGATCCCTGGTTGGAAACACTGCAGGTGAGTCTAACCCCGACCCTAACCCCCTACACCCAAACACATTCCAATTCACAGATTGCTGCTTAATTTTCCAAAAAAATAAGGTGTTATCCAAAGGCAGCAAGAAACAGAGCAAAGGGGATGACAAAGACACAAAGTCACTTAAAGGAAAAGTAACCAGAGAAACTAAACCTGAAAGTAAGAGCCACAGCCACGGCTTTCCTCAAGAATATTGCTGTGGTGCCTTCAAACTGGAGCTCAATCATGGGAAACCTGAAGATGACAAGAGCTGATGTGTGTATGTGTTTGTGTCTGCATTGGCTGGAGCGCACACTTGGGCTCAGTTTCAAATCAGAATGAATTGCACCATGATGAGTGGCCCTACCGACTCATGTCTTGCCACTGCAATAAAACAAGAGAAATTGGTAAACAAAGAGTAGACACAGTATATATACACACACACGCATGTTGTGGTGTATTATAGATACAAAGAGTTCTCTCTCTCTCTTTGTCTTCTTTTCTATTTTTTGCTTCTTTTCTATAATGCAATCAAAACAGCCTCTGCTGTGTCTATCACTTTACTGAGTTCTTCACTGTGTGTTTGAAGTCACTGTGTTTGCCATATCCCCGTTTTTTTTCTCTTCCTCTCTCTCCAGTTGCATTTACATGCCACTTCACTTTCCCTCTTGCATCCTGCCTCTTCCGTCTCCCACATACACTTGGCTCCTCTCTGCCTCTGCAGAAATACCTCCTTAATTTGTCCAAAGTGCAGATGAAAGTGAGAACTGCAGAAGGACTGGAGCGAGGAGAGAAGGGCCAGACTATGGCCACTTCTTACAGATACGCATAGACAAGCTTGTTCTTGAGGGTGGGAGACAGAAAGAGACAGAATAAGAGAGGACACACCCGTCTAAAAGGAAAGCACAAGCACAGGGGAACAAAGATGACTGATGCTTCAAGACCTTTCAACTTAGAAGCCCGCACACACAAGTTTGATGTCGAACTTTTCTTCTTCACTTTGCCTTGAAGTCTCCCATGTTTCATTTGTACTTGCTTGAGTGTAAGAGCACTCTACTTCTTTCCACTCTGTGTGTGTCTATCTTGCTGTCTGCCACTTTATTCCTGTCAATCAGTTCAGCATGTTGTTTTTTTTTTTTTTTTCAGTATACCATGGTCATAACCATTCCAAAGGGAGCAGGCAAGCGAATACAAGGGGCATAAAAGATAAGATATAGAAAGAATGCAAGGCACTGTTGTAACAATTTTTTTCATTACAGTGAAACCCTAATATAACACAAATAACTTCTTCTCACTGCTGAAAATATGGAGAAAACATCTTTTATCCTTTTCAGTTTCTCATTTTGGGTTTGGAGCTAAAGTGTAACTGTAGTCCAGAAAACAGTGGGACAGTGGTTAAATGTGTTCTGGACAGGATACACTGGTGTAAAAAGGCAGGTGAGGGAACATCTTGTACAGGAAAAGAGGATTACTGCAGCAGGATCGATATGGTAAACACAGAGGGGTAAAACTTGGTGTGAAGAAAAAATAAAACAGGAATACTGTACAACTCTAGTGTCATAGACTCTGGTTTCTTATTCCTTTAGGTTTCCAAAACAAAGCTTTTGATTGTAAGTACACTAAATCTGAACATCTGTTTATGTGTTTGTCAGCTTTTACAAGCTGTGTCAAAGTGTCAATGACTTTCCTTTGTATTCCAGGACTTGCAGAGCACATTTTCTCTCACTGACAGAGCTTAGTGAATAACATCAAGCAAACCTGGGAAATAGGGCTCATAATTTGGGATGAACAGTGTAACAAAGTTCTGAAGCTCCGCTGGATTAATGTGTCAGGGAGACCTGGGGTTTTAAAGACTAAATTGTCTCTATGCAAGACAGGGCTGAAAGATTAAGCAGTGATGATAAACCCACCTGAGTTGGCTTTGTTCTTTAGTACTGGAAATTCCTCAACAAGTTTGCAATTAATCAGATTACCAAAAACCAAGTGATATACTGTGAACCTTGGATTTTTAGATTCTCTGAGGTCTTGAGCCCTGACTCAGTTTTCCATTTTCTTTAGTTGATAATCCAGGAATACGAGGTGGATTTAGTAAATGGCTGTATTGTCTTCATTTCACTTCATTTGCTCTCCTTTGTTGTGCTGCTCTGTAGAATACAGCTTGTTTTTGAGACGTCTATCTAGCACATATGCTGCAGTTTATAGGCTTTACCTTGTCCTGTAACTCTTTTTATTGACTCAAATCTTGGACAAGGACAGAATACAGCAATTTCAGCTAGTTATAGTGTGTGGCTTTATTTACTGTTGCATTTTCTCTTATCGGTGTATCTAAACTCGCCTGTAATTTGGGCTCAAGTGATACCTGAAAGTTTCAAAATGAAAATTTTTTTTTTTTTTTTTGTTCTGAAAATCTGACCAGTTTCCAGCCTTTCTAGTTTTAGCTGTGTTTCCCACAGTAATACGTCTGATGAATGTCCAGCAAAGCCTTTTCCTCTGGTTGCTTTTCAGACCTTTATTTTCTATTACTAAAACCTGTTTACACATTCCCTGTACCTGTTGCATGTCAGCGTGTCTCCTGTCTTATAATACTACACTGCCCAGAGAGTTGTTAAAAAGAGTGTGTGCCTGGCAAGCATGACCTTTTTTCTGCCAACGCACTTTCCTTTGCTCTAATGTATTTTTTATAACTGAAATGCTTCCAACAACTGTGCACTGGGGCGTCAGGCAGCTGCCATGGACTTTGGTGAGAAGAGAGGGGAGTGTGGGGTGGGGTCCTGGGAAGTGAGTAGTTTTAAAGACAATGACTTCTGGGAATGCTGTTTTCACTTCCAGCAGTGGTCTTTCCCTCCACACCCCAAGAAACCACTGGGCAACATCGCCACAACTACACACACACACACACAAAAACTATGACCGTTATGGTAATGGAAAGTCTCCATCGTCTTGTGGAAAATGTGAACCTTGGAAGATGTCATATTATATTATAATTTTGCTGATTCTGAGAGGCACAGTGATGGAAATGGGAGGCCTTATTACAAAGTGTGTGTGTGTGTGTGTGTGTGTGTGTTTGTGACTAAATACATTCCCTGTGTGTAGAGTCTGCAGTTGCGTAAATTGTGGAACTCTCTTCAGTAAATTTTAAAAAATCCTTCTTTCTAATATGCATAAAAAAACCCAATTCAGCATTCTGATATTATAAATACTGATGGAGAACATGAAACTGTAAGCACTGCTTGATTGTGTGTGTTTTTGTTTATTTTTGTGGTCAGACGTTCCTCATGTTTCTGTGGTGACACACACAAATATCGTTCCAATAATAAGGAAGAGGAAACAGTGAAATGCGGTGACAGAAACGATGCTTCAAATTAAAATCCAGCCGAATTCAAGTCACTGTCAAAATAACGTTTGCTGCGCAACATGAACCGAGTCATGGCGAAAGACAGTAAAAAAACTGAATGTATCGGTCTGCGTCTTTCTCAAGTGTAGACGAATTCTCTCTTCAAACTGCTTTAAATAGGACAGTACAGTCAAACACACACTCACACACATACTAAAACTGCTGACAGGACATAAAATGAGCAGTTGCAGCTGTGTTTCTTTCACCTTGTTTTCCTTTGGTGATGGGGACAGCCTGGAGCTCTGTGTGTGTGTGTGTGTGTGTCGCAGTGTAGGAGAGATGTTTCCTCGTGAAAATAAATGGTGAGCAATGAATATCCACAGGGATGATGAAAGGCTTGTCAGAGAAAAGCAGGTGATCTGTGTGTGTGTATATGTGTGTGTCTCTGTCTCTCTAGGGGGTATGTGCGCATGCTTATCAGTGTTCTCAGTTACGCTCTTTTTTAAAAGTGATCTTAAATGTGGGTGAGAGTGTTTAATAGTCACACAAGTCCCAATACAGATGCTTCCTAAAGAAGTGATGGCAAAGCGGGCATGTTGTGTGGAATTATTCTCATCTGTCTATACTTGTGAGGACACACTCTTATATACAGACACATTCAAGTAAAAAGACTCAGTCGCCAAAGTGCTTGTCTGCTTTTGTTGTAGTTTTATGTCTTTGTATTGCCTAATGTTTGTTCCTCCACCCACCACCAGCTCCCTCTCTGTGTCTCTCTTTCACTCTCACTCGCTTTCCTTCTTGCCAACGCCATTCAGGCTTAGAGACTGACAAACAGGCAGAGGAGCTTAGAACGAACGGCATCTCTCTGAAAATGTCTGCGTATGTGTGTCAGGGGGCCAGTGTGATGCTGAGGGAGACTGGTGCAGTCCATTGTCTGAATCTCTCCCCAGTGGAACTTTGACTTTGACAACAGTCACACACTGACAAGCTCTGCCAAAACTGCGTCTTTAGAGAGCCACATCTCTCTATATCCCCTTCTGTCTCCTTCTCTCTCTGATTGTCTCTTCATTTCTCTTTTCATCTCTCTCTTTTTTTTTTCCTTTTCCTGGGATTTTTTTTTCATTGTTTCCCCGGTCTCTCTGGCTCTTGCAGACTTTGCTGTGGAATTAACCTGAAAGCCACCTTGTTAGGCTGATGTGGATTGATGGATTAATTTGTCACAAGCGGAGCAACATGTCTTTGTGTGTGTGTGTGTGTGTGTGTGTGGGTACTTGCTTGTGTGCGAACTCTGCGTTAGCTCTTTACAGCCATTCTTAGAGAATTCAAACAGCTGATGTAGCATGCCCTGCTTCTCCATCATTATTACCATTTTACCTCACTTGGTGTATGAATGTGCGCAGGTGGGAATGCTTGATCTTGAAAACCTTTTTTCCTGTGCACGTGTTTGTATCTGCCTCTGCCTTCTGTGGTTAGCACACATTGATATTTTATTGTCTTAGTGTGTACTCTTGGCTGCCTCTCTGTATATTGAATGGCCTTTGACCCCTCTCCATCTCCTCCAGTAAGCCAGTAAAGGTGAGCAGTAATCAGGAGATGGTCAGCGCTGTCGTTTCTTGCTGGTACAGCCATTCATCTCTATCAGGCTCTACACACTGATCACTGACATTTGTTATACTGTACATTATATGATTCTTGAGCGAGAGAAGCACAAAGAGTGGGAAGCCATTTGTTTCTGTCTTGAACCAATCAGTCACAGTCCCTGTGATGGATTTATTTTGGAAGAGTTTGTGTGACTTTTGAAGAGCGTGCGTTCTTGCTTGTATACATAAGAGATAATGCAACTGTCTCAAGAGGCAGTTGCAGTATGTGCAGTATGCACTTCAGTATATATAATAAGATCTAATAAGTCAACTTATTAGAAATACAGTCTAATAAGATTATTAGTCTCCATCTTGAACCACAGGGGAGGACATGTATCTCTTCTCTGTTATAAAACTCATCAGTAGCTAAGGCTAAATTTCAGCAACTGCCCACAAAATAATGCTAGTGACCTGACAGATATTTGATTGTGCATCTTTTTGTGAACTGAGGTAATCACTGTTAACAAGTGAATCTGAAAAGCAAATTGTTGTGGCAATATTAGGGATCCTCAGCCTGCAGATCAAACAGAAAGACTCTCCTGTGTGTTTACGGTAAGGAAACAGTATTGATTGTCAGGTAATTGAGTCTGATTTTATTTTTCACAGACACTTCTGAATCTGTGTTCACTGGCCAAATAACCCAGGGCAAATGCAACAGGGATTGACAAAATGATTAATTGTAGTTAGTGTGATTGTTATGGCTGTTTTCTCAGTTTTGGTGTGTCAGTTCAGGTGTGAAAATGGGAAAACGTAATAATTACTAGACAAAGTTTTGTGTCCTGTCAAGTTTAACCTGTGTTTGTTAAAGAGATCTTTGCATCTGTTCAGTTTTCTTTTTGTTAAAACGTTGACAATTCACAAATTCACACGGCTCATATAAAGGGATGGCAGGTTAATAGTTAAAACTCACAATCTCGCTCAAAGACATTGAAATGACATAGGCCTGGTACCTTCTGGTTATGGGATGGTTTCTGTGGAAACCAGTCCATCATACTACATTTGCATTATTATTTCTTTGTATTTCTTTTTTAAATTGTCGCTCTTCAATGCTGCAGCATCTGCACCAGGTCTGAAGGGAACCAATAAATACTGACCTGAGACATGAGATTGAGGCTGATGTCATATGTTTTTTATTGTTTATGATGCCCATTCAATTATAATGAAGCCCTGTGGGATAGCAAAACCTCATTTCATCTTCTGGGAGATTGACCCTCATAACACATATATAATATACAAGAAACTGTTGCTTACAGGAATGATCTTCCTTCCAACCTGATGGTGTGACAGTGCTTTATAGTATATAGTATATCCTGCTATAGCAGCTGGGCTGGGTAGTGAAATATCTGGGCTGTGATATACCGTTTTTCTTCAACTCTGGGTTGAAACATAGGGGAACTTCCATTAACATACACCCTGTTCTCTGGGTATACGTTAATGCAAAAAAAGAAAAAAGAAAAATAAAATAAAATGCAGAAATAGAGTTACATCTCCTTATTGCTGCTGTTGTTGAGTCTGCTGGCTTTGTTACTGCAGCCTGCTGCTAAGCCACTGCTTGGTGTAATTTTGACTTTGAAAGTAGCCCATTGCCTTCCTGCCAATAAAATAGCCTTGGGATAGCTGGGCATTCTCTCTCTTTGTGCTTTGTTTTTCATTTTTAATTTCTTTCCTCTCTCCTTCTCTGTCTCACTCTCTCGCCGTCGTTGTCACTATATTCCATCATTCGTTCCCAGAGTTGCTCTTTGTTTCTCTTTCTGTAGCATCCTTTAACTGTGTGTATTTTCTCTGCCAACCCCCCACTTTCATATCCTTTCCCTCAGACCACTTTGTTACTCTTGTCTTGCTTGTCATCCCTTCTCTCTCTCTCTCTCTCTCTCTCTCGCTCTCTCGCTCTCTCTCCCTCTCACTCTCTCTCTCTTTAAAAGCAGCTTAATTCTATCATCTTACAGTTGGACAGCAGTAATTACATTTATGACACAAATCCTGCTACTCACAGCAAAATACTTTGTGTGTGAGAGACCAAGGATGTATTTGTGTGTATTTTTGACTACGTGGATGCATGTGTGTGTGAGTCTGCTTGTGTGGACTGTTCATTCCCTGATAACCCAGCCCAACAGCACTAAGCTATTTTAACGCTCTCTATATCATTCTGCTATCCAGCCCTCTGCAATCAGACAAGTTTGGACTCAGAGGTCACTGCTCGTGAAAATAGCGCGTTCTCTTCTGTATTACACTTCTTAGACTGACTGCAGTTGCCCTCAGACTCTGTAGATCCCAGAGTGGAGAATGAACCTCGACCCTGGCGTCTTGCTTTGAGTTTAAATGAAAAACATCTCAGTTGTGTTTCATATGTAATGCATTAATCTACACAAATCAGCGTGTGACTAAACACTGATGCGCACAAATTCAGCTGTGTGTTTTGAGCCTAAGTACGCTGGATTATGAATTTAATGTCACTGAAATGAAAATGTCAGATGCTGTGCTTGTGTTTTGATAATGTTGTTGGCAACTGCAAACTTGTTGGCTCGAAGAGTTTCAGGACTCTGACTGGAGTGTGAATAAAAGGAATAATACATCAAAAATCCTGGACGAATCATGTTGAGTTTATTCGTGCCTTTGGTGGCCATGGTTCAAATGTTACTGGCATCTCTAATCCACAGTCCACAGAGTTTTCAAACAGTGGATTAGCTATTGAAATGGGCATATGTAACTTTTTTTTTAAACATTACACACCACTCTCAGCCCTAGAAGTGAAAATTTGTTCTTGTATATATTTCTGTTTAAAAACTGTTTTTATATTTTTTTTCTAAGATTGAAAACTGTGGTTTGCTTTTCAGACAAGTTTACTTCAGAATGGTGGGAAAGTGTACACACTACTATGAAGCTTCTGGAAGTTATAAATATGGTTATCAATGGTGTTAACACATGCAGATGTTTCTGTGCATGGTAACAGTTAAATAATTAACATCCTATTATACCCTGTGACATATATAGGGATGCTGAGGAGACCCTGTTGACCCCTGTTGACTGCCAGAGTTAAAGAGCTGAGTGATTCTTTACAAAGACAAATACACATTTGAAAGAGCAGTGGTCTTTCCGTGTATTTTGAAAGAAGTGAAATGGTCCGTCATGTACTGACATGTATTACACACTGAGTTATATGAGGGGCATAGCTCTAACACCACCTATCTTTTGGGTCTATATTACTATTAGTCTAAAACATTTGTAACAGTGTAACTTCTGTCATTTAATCTGAAACTGTTGCTGTATCATGTAGAATTAAAAGGAAGTTTATAAAACACATATAAACATAGAAGCAAACTTTGTTGTCTTCTGTCGATGCGTGTTTATTCAGCTGTGTCAAAAAACCTGCAGTATCAGTCCAGGGTTGATTCAGTATAGATTAATCACATAGCACTTGTGTGATGTTTACTTCTTCAGTTTGCATCTGAATGTCATGTGGACTGTGTTTATGGATGGGAGTTATGGCCGTTCTCTCCTGGCAGCTGACTTAAATTATGTATGTGCATACATTCTGTGTGTGTTATTACTAAATGCGTTTGTGTGTGTTTGGTTAATGGTTGTTTAAATAGATGTGGAAGTCACATCAGCCCTCTCATCTCCTTTGCTCTGAGAAAACACACACACACACACGCATCCACGCACGCAAAGAGCAGTCATGTGTGTATAGGGAATCATTAGCTAAAGTGATGCAGGTTTAGCTATCATGAATCATAGTGGCATCATATCGACAAGCCAGAGCCAGCAAGGAATCCAAAATGTGTGTGTGTGTGTGTGTGTGTGTGTGTGTGTGTGTGTGTGTGTGTGTGTGTGTGTGTGTGTGTGTGTGTGTGTGTGTGTGTGTGTGTGTGTGTGTAAGGATTACCAGTATTTTGAGCTGGCAGCGAGCCCACCCTTCCTCCCTCCTTCCCATTTTTCTCTGTCTTCCTCTCGGCCACCGTGGCATTCCCTGGAGGAAACTTAATTTGCTTTCCCCGTGTTGTCATTCCTCCTGTCCGTTTTCACCCCATCTTGCCCGCCATCAGTGTCCTCCCTGTTTTAGGTGGCACACAGTGACAAACCAACTTGGAAGCACACATTACCTTCTTTCTCTCTTTTGCTTTACAATCAGCAGCCCTCAGCACAATGGAGCTCAACGCTGACCTCAGTCCAAATTAAGCAGTCAGAGTTGGAGCAGCAGTATAGCAACAGTTGTTAGGTAGTCTGCTTAAATGCAGAACATACAGGGATGTCTTGCTTGTTTTTATTTATTGCAAATTATATACACTGGAAATTTTGAAGCTTCACAGCATCTCTGATCCCTACCTCACTCTCCCGTGGATACTTCCACCATTGGTCTGTCCTCTCATACATCGCTCTCCTCTTCATCATCCTTTCTGCTGCATCCCTCCCTCCCTCAGTAATATCTCTCACAGTATACTTGTGATGATGGATGGAGGACCAGCAACTGAGAAGCAGACTTCACATCCATCACAAACTCAACAACAGCATAGTTAACTGCATCACTGTCTTTTTTTTTTTTGTCCCTTGGCTCTGCTCTCTAGAGTTCAGCCATGTCGTGGTCTTTCTGGCTCCCAGACTGTGTCTCCACAGGCTTTTTAACCCAATCACAGCAAAGCACAGGAGGGATAAACCAATTTAATAGCCTGATCATACTTGAAAAAAATGGCCATCTTCTACCATATACATCCTTTTCAGGTTCTTCGTCTGTTCTTATTGTACCAGTATTTCTGATGCAACACATCCGTACCCATTTACGAAGAGTTATAATTAAACTATTGTGTATATGTCTCCACCTCAGCTCCATCAAGTCCTGTAGAACTTGGTCCTACCCTTGGCTTGAAGAAGTCCAGTTCGTTGGAGAGTCTCCAGACGGCCATGTCGGAGGTCAGCAGAAAAAATGAACTCCTCCCATTCCACCGTCCTCGCCCAAATATGGTCAGGGGAAGAGGCTGCAACGAGAGCTTCAGAGCAGCTATTGATAAATCCTATGATGGACCACCTGAAGATGATGATGGTAAGAGAGATGAAAGGGATCGCACGTGTTGTACGACTGTGTGCTGTTCTGGCGCTTTCATGAACAGAAATTGCTACACAAACCAAATAGTATAGTAAAGACTAAAGTTCAAAACTGAATCACCCTGAATCTTATAAGTATGTTGTGCATTTTCAGAGAAATGTCCATAAAAGCTTTGACTTTGCTGCTTAAGGAGTGCTTAGTGTGACAGCACAATCCTAACAGCATGTTCATGCATTTCACATGCTGTTTTCCTTCCCTCTAAGCTCCACATGCTACCATTTTCAAAATGTCATGGCTTACGTCCATATGCAACGTGTTCCCCTATTACACTTTCTCCGGCAAAGTTAGACAAGGCCTTGCCGATAAGTACATCATGCCTCCGATCATCGACACATATAACACAATTCAAAAGCCCAACTCAACACAGAATGTTCCGCTTTAAATATTTATTCAGGAGCTAAATGGTGGCTGCTTGGTTTGTTTCACTGGGGAGGGGGGGGGGTTCAATTCCCAGCTGTATTATTAGCAGCAAACTCTTATCAGTCACCACCAGAGTAATGAGTTGGGCTGTTTCAGATCACTACTCTCACACAGGATAGGACTAATAGGGCATGTCAACACCACACACACGCAGCGGCCACATCTGTCACCATCTTTCTAAATGTTCAACACTTTGAGAGCTGCCGTTAACTGACAGATAACAGTTCTCTGAAGTGCACACTGAAGATCTCTCTCTCTCTTTCTTTCACTCTTTCACTTTTTTCATCTTAATTCGTATATCTTCACTTCTGTGTCAAATGTAAATGCTCATCAATTATCGTCTGTCGGTTTTTGAGAGGTGGATTACCTGTTTTACCTACAGACCACTGGTGATTAGGAGGGCAAACACTGTGAAGATTTTGACAGTATAAGTGCACGAGTGATATTTAATCAGGGTTTATATGTAGCTGATGTGTTGTGTGGGATCCTGCTAATATCACAGTGCCTCACAGTTTCCAGTGAATTCAGTTGTCAAGAGGAACATTCAACACAGGCTCTGAGTCACTGGCTTTGATGTCTAATGTCAGCTGGAATGGATTATAGTAGTGATTAGTTGTTTCTGTCATTCGCTTTCTGTCTTTCCTCGCATGCTTTGTTACCTTACCTCTGTTTCATTTGTGTCTCTTTCTTTTTTGTTGTTCTATCTCATGAAATAGCTACTAAGCTAAACACAGCTGACTTTAGTAAGTACAAGGTACCGTATTTAATATATTAAATACTTTTCATTGTGTTTTTAAAATGTTGAAGTTTGGTATAGTAAAGGAATTAATGATAATTAATTTATTAATGATTGGTTTTATGTAACGTGACATGGCAGTGATAAGTTTCTAACGTTCTTTCAGTCCCGATTATCCAAATGTTTATGTTGGTCAGAACAAACTGTGGCAAATCAGACACAGAGTTTTCCTGACTTTGCTGTTCAGATTTTATGAACAAACCTATCGGTAAGAGGAAGAAAATAAAACAATAAAATATTTGTAGATAGATATTTCACAGATAATCCACTGAATAATTCACAGAATCCAGCAGTATCCACTGCTGAAGAGTTTAAAACCCTCTCATAGGATGTATATACACAGCTCAAACAAAAGTCTAATAGAGATCACAGCTGTGGCCACTGTGGTCATGTTCAGTTTTTACAACACACACACACACACACACACATACAAACACAATTAAATTTCTATCCTGTCAGGAGACAGTCTTTGTAATTAAGGGTGAAGTGAATACCCACACAAAGTAAAATCTCAATTGAAGTAACCAATTAGGTTTGGTTATCTTATAAAATCTGACAGGTGGTGTGTGTGTGTGTTTGTGTGTGTTTGTGTGTGTGTGTGTGTGTGTGTGTGTGTGTGTGTGTGTGTGTGTGTGTGTGTGTGTGTATGCGTGGGTGTGTGTGTACGTCTGTGTACAGATTTTCGTTACCTCTTTGGGACCTATTCCGCTATAAACACCGACCTTGTTGGGATTAGTAGTCCTCATGGGGGACCAAAGCTTGTCTTAATGAGGCGTAATGTCATTTCTGATTTCCTGGTTAAGGTTAGGGGTAAGGTGTGAATTTTGGTCAGGTTAATTTTAGGGTTAGGCATGAATTAGTAATAGCTATGGTTAGGTTAGACTATACACAGTGAATGGAAGTTGGTGTAATGTACTAACAAGGATAGCTATGCAAACGTGTGTGTGTGATCATTGTTATTCAAGACCAGAGCTCCAGTCTGTCGAGGAAATAATGAGGCATCACAGTTTACGCTTTGAACACTTTTTGCTTTCTTATTTCTAAGACTTAATTAATTCACTGTAAAATTAATAAATCTGCTGTGGAGATGGGGAGTAGAGAAAGTGAAGCATCATGAGCCTGTGTGTATGTAGACTGTTCATTTCTGGATAGGTACATGATCATTATGAGACTCTGGATTTATTGGTTTAGATCTAACAAAATGATGGAAGTGGACATAACCCACTGACGTTCTTTTCTTTCACTACTACTTTTATTTCTCTTTGAAACATTGCTCTGCCCCCACTTATTCAAACCCTCATCTCTCTCCTCTTCTTTTCATTCCATCTAGATGATGGCTCTGAGCTGAGTTCAGGCCGCGACACCCCTGCAAGTAGTTCATCCCGCCAGGGAGCGGGGGATCAGATAGAGGAGAAAGGCAAAAAAGACAAGAAAAAGAAAGCAAAAACGAAGAAAGAAAAGAACAAGGGGAAGGGAAAAGAGAAAGAGAAAAAGAAAGCAGAGGAGCCTGAAGAGACAGAGAAGAAGAGCAAAAAACTAGGATTTGGCCTTCTGAGGTGAGTAACTGTGTGTGTGTGAGAAAGAGAAGGAGGCGAAGGTGATTATTTAAATAACTTGTATTTGAAGTCATATGCCTTTGTGTGTGTGTATTTGTATGTAAACTGTGTGTGTGTGCATGTATTTGTAGAATGATCAATACAGCACCTGTGCTGCCTGATAAAGTCACTTCTGTCAGACATGTGATGTCTTACAAAGTTAGTGTGTGTTTCAGACATTTGTAAGAAATGACTCCAGTTCCTGTGATAAACAGAAATGTGTGTTTGGTATCATATGCATTCAGAGTCATCTGCTTCCTTTATGTTTTCACATTTAGAGTCTCACAAATAGTATTTTCTCTATAAACTTACCATCTTCCTACAGCAATACATTTTGAGACTGATCATTAACAGGTTAACCCACTGGTTAGATGACCCCTCCTTAACATGAGGTGTAACAACTGTGTATGTACAACATAAATCCCGTCTTTGTTCAGTGTCAGAAAATCAGATACACAAACTAGCACAGTCTCCACACACCTCATGTATTCATAAGAAAAATATCCCTGAAACATTAACACTGGTCTTTTTCCCCTCATGAAACACTATCACATGCTCACAGGCACACAAAGAGCACTGTAAGAGAGGTGCCCCAATTTCCTTAAGAGGTCCTGAAAATTATCTGTCAGAACTATTTCATGTGATTAACTTTAACACTCTATCTTCCAGTGTGAACGGGGCATAGATACACACACACACACTGTGAATGGGGCAAAGTGTTTCAATGAACAATTTGTACTTTCTACCATAGCACCTACCTAATATTAAGTTTTTTGTTTTTTTTTTTATTTGCTGTGGTTGTTTCTGAAATGGGAATTCACATGATCATTACATAGATATAGATCTTAAGAAAAACGCTTGCTTGCAATTTGAGCTAAAAAAAATAAAGCCACAGTCTTTGAAAACGCACTTACAAAAGCAGTCTGTCTGAACCAGAACACAGAAAAACACTTCCAGATTTCAAAGTCACATTTTATCATGGTGATTATATCTCAGAATTGCGTGTTATTTAAAGTGAAACATTAGGCAATTAGACTAATATTCGCTAATGTTACCTAATTGAATAGGTTCAGTGCTCTCTCTTTGAATGTGTCCACCTTTCTCTTCGCCTTTTTTTCCACCTTGCTTCCCTCCCTCTCAACTTTGTGCTTTCCCTTGCTCATTGGTAAGAAATGTTCCTATGGTGAGTAGAAATGTTCCTTTTATGATGTTAAAATGCTGCCTTTGTCAGGCAGTTGAGTGTGTAAATGGCTCTTTGTGCCGAAGCCTGATGATAAGTGTGTCAACTCAGTTTTATGCACAAAGAAAATTTAACGTATTACGAGATGGAGCAATGTGATGTGAACCTTTTTTTTTTTCTTTTTTTTTTGTAGTGTTAGTTTAATGTCAGACCTGCCTGCCTCCATCTTTGCCAGTTCCTCCTGAGGTGTCAGCCCTTCAGGCATTTCAACCAACCAATCATCACACAAGATGCAACTTTGAGTTGTACAGAAAAAAATGAAACAATATTTAGTTTTATAAAGTGATTCTTCAAGTCTCAAAGCAAAGATAGACCTTGCAACATGGAAGAAAATCCCTGGTAGTTCAAACTTGATAAAAGGTCATTTCACCCAAAAAGACGCAAAAATACATCCATTAAATTAAATTCCATATCCATCCCTTTATCTTATTTATATTATTCATGTAATAAGGACCTCTAAACAACCTTGAAAGGAAATTAATAAGAAACAGGATAATGAATATGCGACTCAACAGAAAGTACAGCTTATTTCTACAGCCTATTTATACATACAAGCCACTGCTGCCTGTTCGCAGCACAGGAGGGAGAGAGCTAAGCCGGGCTGCAGCAGCAGATGCAATAGAAGCTTTGAGTACTGAGGTGGAGGGTGGAGGTGGTGTTGATACCGGCAGTGTATGATTCAAATACTGAGGTAAATGCAGACAAAGCTGTTAATGTTCTAAAAATAATATAATTTCCAACCTGTAGGTCAATTTCAGTGTCAATTTCAAAGTCATATTTAATGGTCACAAAACCACAACTCCTTCACTCCTTTGTATATGATACTGTGAAACAGATATTGTGCAAATTCTTTTATGAAAAGAATTATCTTATCTTATAAGAAATTCAAAATGTCTCTAAGACATTTTACCCTACTGTTTAAATTTTCAAAAAAAAGGTAAAAAAAAAAAAAAAATCATGGATCACTAACACAACTCAGTGTTTTAAGAGCCTTGTAGTTCAGGGAAGGTTGCACCAGATCCCTTCTTTCTGTGTATACATTCATCTTTCTTCCACCTCTCCACTTACAGCCTACGCAGCACACCCAAGAATTCTCTGGCTTGATCGAACCAAGTCTTATCTGGATGCTCCTATCTCTCCATCCATCCTTTCATCTAACCACCAATTCCCCCACCACTTCTTGCCTTAAGTGCCCTAAGAAACCATCTAATACACCCAAGGATATATTTAGACCTTTCTTCTACACCCCATCTCTCATCACTATAAGAGGATCTTGATTAGAGCCCAGTGATAATCTCAACCTTTTCCTCTTCCCCTCTTTCCAGTCATATTTCTATAACCTCTCTCCCTCAACCCCCTCACCCCCAAAACCACACCCCTGCCCTCACCAGCACCCCCCCTCTAATCTTTTCATCATTTCCATCTTTTCCCTCTATCTGCTCCCTCCAGCTCCAGCTCCCTATCTGCATTTGATTGCATGTAATGGTGTTAGACTGAGAAGGCAAATTGGTGCTATTCAGCACAGTTCAATCTAAGCCGAGCTGCTGATTTGTCACATTCATCTAAGGCCAGCTTTGATTGTCCTAATGGTCCGGAGGACGGGGTGGCATGGGATACTCAACCTTTCTCTAAGGTATCTGGTTTTACATTGCAAACGTTAATGTTTATCACATGTTGGTTCACACAAAAGACACAGAAGATCTCTTTAGCAACTAATATGTTTCTTACTATGCACCTGCTGCAAATACAAATACTGGTACTGTTGTTGTAATGTTTCCACAGTATATTTCTCTCTTTTAGAGGAACTCTGCTCTCTGTTTTTTCCCAAATTAAACTGTAACTGCCTAAAAGGCTGGGCTACACTTTAGTTCTTCACTTTAATGAAGAGAGGGTGTAAAAGTGTAGACAGGCTTTATGTAATTACAGTAATGTTTCATTCACACTGTTAACCCAGGAATTAAAGTCAGACTGTGAATGTTTGTTGTAAACGCCCTTTAAAGTGGACAGCTGGCTCTGTCATCTGAACTGCTGCCACCTGCCAATCAGATATGCCAATCATCTGCTTGTGTGTTTGCGTGCGTGCACGCGCGACTGCACGGTGATAACCATCCTACCATTATGAATATTCATGTGGTGATAAAACACGATTGGTCACACAGTCAGATGGTTGTCATATAGTTGGCACGTGGTTGCTGTGAATCTTCCTCAGACACTGTGTGTGTGTGTGTGTGTGTGTATTCTCTCCAGATTGGCCCTTTGCTCCTCTCTGATCTCTGTGTCTCTTCTTTTTCTTGCTCAAACAGTTATGCCTGATATTCAAACAAATTGTGTAACCCTCAGCCCCTGACTGACCATTCACATTGCACACACACATACATACCTACAACCATCACTTAATGGTCTGCAAACATAATCACCATGGATTGGGAGTATGGTTCTCGAGCTGTTCTGTCATCTGTGTGTGTGTGTGTGTGTGTGTGTGTGTGTGTGTGTGCGCGTGTGTGTGTGTGTGTGTGTGTGTGTGTGTGTGTGTGTGTGTGTGTGTGTGTGTGTCTGTGTCTGTGTCTGTGTCTGTGTCTGTGTCTGTGTCTGTGTCTGTGTCTGGCTGTGAAAAAGAGAGGGTGGGACAGAGACTGTCCAAATGAGAATATGGTAATCTATTAGGTGAGACTGGGCTAGAACAAGGTCTACCAGAACCAGAGAGGAACAGGCACTGTTGTTGCCAGTGCATCATGTTTATGTGACTGCGGCTGTGTGTTGCATGTGTGCATGCTGTTCATTTTCAGATTTAAAGTGGTGTGAATTTATGAGAATCTATGATAATAGATGCATCGTTGCCTGTTTGGTTGTAATCATGCACTGCAGTACTCACCTCCATCTACCCCCCTGCTCTGTTATGTGTGTGTACGTGTATATGTGTGTGCGTTTATACATTGCGTCCATGTGCATATATGTTTTCCGTCAGCTGAATAATCTATTTTCATAAGCAAATTTTATTTACAAGGTATGTTTACCTTAGCAAAACTTAAACCTCAAAGAGCAACATAATTGGAGAATGCAGCCACAAACCAAAAACTGTAGGAGTATAAAAAAAGAAAAACACAAAAACTTAAGGTTAGAATTAGAGCACCATCCTTCTCTTTGAACATTAAGCCTGTTCCCTTTCTTTTCCTCTTATTGATGCCTATAATTACACTCTCCCCCATATTTACCTCCCTTTTTTCCCTTCTTTCTTCTCTCTCCCTCTCTCTAGCTGGTCATAATGCACTACCTCTGTTAGACTTAAAGTGCTCCATCGTTGGGACTATTAGCCCATCTCAACGGTGGGGCCCATTAGGACTGACTAGCTCCATTGTGGAGTCTATTATGGTTGAGCTCCATGGTAGGCCTATTAGCCTAAGCCTGTTCACACTGTATCCCTGTGTGTGTTTGAATGTATGCGCGTGGTGCATAGATGAAAGGGCTGATGGTGGAAAATGGACTTACTTTGTTGCTGCGGTCCCTATCATTTGCGGGAGACTTTCTGATTGGCGGAGCTCTTTATTAAATCAAAATCATCTGCAAATAGTATGAATGTGTTTCACTGTTGTCGGATGGGATGGAAAATGTGTATGTGGAAATGTGTTTGGATTACTGCTCACACAAGAAGTCTTTAGGTTTGTTACAGGCAAAGAGGCATTGTGGGTTTTTCTGAAAAGGATTTTTGGTTTGTTTGCCATATTTTAATTTAGTTTGGAATTAAAAGGGTTAGGGTATCTTATTCTTCGTCTGTCTCAATCAGAATGAGACCATAAATAACTTCTGTGATAGAGTTTTATACAAATCTGCTCAAAAAATAGATCCATATGCTTTTTTTGTTATTTTTTGTTTGTTTGTTTGTGTTGATTTTTACAAAAGGCATTCAGGAAGACAGCAGTACAACTTTGTGGAAACACTATGTTACATTATGGAGCATTGTAAAAATGTGGGGGATGTCACAAAATCAAATACCATATTCAGATAAGTATCCTTTATATTTTAGATCTCTTTTGATTAGCTAGCATATATACATACACAACATGGCCAGGTTTGAGTAAAGGGAAGGCAAAGTTGTTCAAGGAGGCCGCTTCAGGTTCCTTATGCTGGGAAAAAAAAACCCTGTCTTCTGGCCAGACATTGTCTGTCATTGTTTCATAATTAGTGAGCACATGCTTGAAAGGGGGGGAAGGACCCACCAGCTGCCAATCAAACATCATGACAGGAAGTCATTGGTGTGTCACTGATTGTTGTCATGCCTGCCAGTCATCTGTGTGTGTGTGTGTGTCTGTGCATGCTCACCCCTGAATGTGTGCTTCCCTACACACTGTTTGTCTGCTTATATATATTTGTCTGTGTGTGTGTGTGTGTGTGTGCGTGCGTGCGTGTGCTCGTAATCGTAGCAAACCTGTCAATCACCCATCCCCTCAGGGATCCATTAGCCAATGATAGCAAAGGAAGGCGTGTCTGAGGAGTGGCAGAGGGACGGGGTGAGAGAACAGCGGAAGAATAGAAAGAATAGGTGAAGTGAGAGTCACAGATGTTTGCACTCGTTTTCTACTCATCTGTCAGTGGGTTTTCACCCATTGGACTATTCAGAAGCATAAGTGTGGAACAGCCCCTCTGCTCACTGCTCATCGTTCCAAATAGCGTGTCTGTGTGTATGTGAATGTACAGTATGTTCAAACCAGTTTTAGTTTTAGATCTAATGATGTTATACCAGCTAATGTTCTGGCCAGTGTTAGGTCAGAATAGATGTAGGCTTGATTTTTGGTTAAGGCTAGGTGTCACATTATAGGCTGGATAGTCAGCAAAACATCCAAAATGTTGTTAATTTTTGGAGCATTAACCACACTGAGAAAAATGTAATGCAAACAATTTAGGCAAAAAAAAACTATTTTAGCAACTTTAACCTGCACACATCTTTGGAAAACTAAACCCAAAATGACACAGCAGCCAGGCTCAAGCAGTCTTTCTGGCCATCTGCGACGATGGCATATGCTGTGAAGTCTTTGAAAGACTTGGAATATGGACAGTGTCGACACTGATGGAGTGTTCTGCTGTACCTGCTGCTGGTTCCTCTGTTTAATGAAGCTGATATTTCCAAATATATTCAAGGAGATTAGCTGGGAAAAGAGTGGGGACTGTTTAATCATTCTCTTTTGTAGCCTTATAATGACTTGTGTTTTCATCAGTAAGAAGTAATGTGGATGTACAATGCACAACAGATTTTATGATGGTACATAGTGTTTTCTCGAAACTTTAATAGCTTAGCAAAACTTTTTTTCCTTGACATCAGACTTGTTGAATGTTTTTTTTTTCGTTTTCATCCTACCTTTTCCTACCCAGATGGAAGTTTAAAGAGACCTGTGCATATATTTGTAATTAGATCTTTCTCACATGCAAATGAGTGAGGCATACACTTTTCATACAGATTGCGGCGTTAGGTCTTGAATATTCATGAGTCATCATTCTGTTCCCACTAATGACAGAACACGAGGTAATGTGGCTGATAATCAGCTGTTCTTATCTGACATTCCTTGTGAAACGATGCTCAAACAATAAGGTGGTAACTTCAAAACGTGTTCGGGATGTTCTGCCTGTGCGTGCATGTGTGTGTGATGTGCTGTTTAAGTTACAGTTTTCAAATTCACTTCTTCCATTTCAAGCAAAACTTTCTACTTCCCACCTTTTAGTAGCTTTAATTTATTAATTCATTAAGATGCTGCATCATCTTCATCGTGAGACAAGTCGTTTCCCTTTATTTATTTATTTATTTATTTTGATGTCTTTACTTGTGCATGCAAGTGCTAAGACAAATACACTCAGATGCCTTAGATGCTCTCTGTGTTCAGCCTGACAGCAGAAGCAGGAGAAAGATTTGTCTCTTTTTTGTCTTTGTCTCATGCCTCATGTTTCAGTTTTTCCTCCCTCACTCACAAAAGGTCACATGCACACAAAAACACACAACATTTTTTTTTAAATTGTTGTACAGTATACAACAAAACTGATTACACTCATGATTAGTATACCAGTAAAATGTCATGTAATTCTAAATCCGGTCCATTCAATGCAGTTTTATTTCTGTTGCACGTATGGATAATGAGCAGTGTCGGTGTCGACTTATCCATTTACATTTCTCTCCCCCATTCATATCTCCCTCGCTGTTCTTTCCCCTTCCACTTTGTCGCTAAATGTAGGTAAATCTTCCGTAGTTACAGATTGTTTCTTGTTTATTATGATCAGTCTTCACTGTGCGGCAAGAGAGGGATGGCGGGGATGACGGCATAGAAGAGAGGAGACGAGGGGATGGCTCAGAGGTTAAGTGCAGTGAGAGAAGTGTTTCATAGCGAGGAGAAAGGAGCAAAACGTCATACGAGACGGGGAGATGATGGGGTGGAGGCGAGGTGATCTATGGACAGAAAGAAATGAGGGGTAATGAAAGAACAGAAAGCTGATGTAAAAGAGGAGGAAAAGGTAAGAGGAAATAGAGGTGAAAGAGGGGTAAGTGAGAGTATGGGAGAGAGTTGAAGGAAAGGGTAAGCCTCTAGCACTGGGGGTAGCAGTAATTAGAGCAAAGCTTGTCCCCTGTGAGGCAAACACACACGCATGCTGTTAATGCACACACACGGTTGTAGCCTTTCATTGCCCATTGAGTTCCACCCTATGGGTGGTAAATAGGCTTCTTTACCAGCCCACATTAAGCATTTCAGTCAAACTTATTAGCTCAGTGCACATACCACACCATTTATTATAACCAATGCACAGACATGCACGTGCTAGAGCAACAAACTTCAGAATGACCATAAATGTTGTTTTAAATAACACACAAACAGGTATAGTGGCTTTAGAAATGTCAGCAACAATGGGAAGCAGAAGTGTAGATGAAAGGATATAACATTGATACATTCGCTGGATAAATAAAACATAAGGCGTGTTATAAGGTCACGGTTTTCAGGCTGCAGGTATTAACTATTTAGCAGGTTTGACTGTCTCAATTAACCATATCCTTCTCACTACATAGTGGATGGGGTGTGTAAAAAAAGAGGGAAGAGTAACAAGAAGAGGGAAATGAGGGGGGAAAAGGGTAGAAATAAAGTTTGGGGAATATTTCAGTGTAAATGGGACTTTACTGTAGCATTAACTGCAGGGCTAGCAAAACTCAGCAGCAGCAGCAGGAGTGCAGGCTAAAGTGTTGTGTTTAGCTATGGTAGCTGCTGACAACAATGGCTATCTACCACTACCAGTTTCAAAGGTCACCAAACAGCTGGAAGTGGCATGTAGCAGTGTCATGCAATTTTTTAAGTTACAGCAAGAGGTTGAGTTTGGTTTACCTTTACTTGTGTGTTAACTGGCATGTGTTGGTACCGGTGTTGATACTGAGCTGACACTAAATAACACTGTGTGGCTTTGTTTGTTCTTAGAACTGTGTTTGCATGTGCATGATCTATAATATCCCTATATATGTGTGCGTTGTAAGGACAGTGTTAATGTGGCGTGTGTTCCTCAGTATCACATTATGTTGAAATCTGCGTACAGAGTTTTTACAATATGATATGTTTCTCCCCTTTTCTCTCCCTTTTTTGTTTCCCTTTTGTCCATCTCTCTGTCTTTCTGTCTGTCTCATTGTTTTTCTCTTGTCCAGATTCGGGAAGAAAAAAGAGGAGAAGAAGGAAGCGAAAGCAGCTCTGCAGCGACAGAAGTCAGACATTCTGAGCGATCATGAGCTTGAGAGGATGAAAGAGGAGAGGGAAAGGTGAGGAGTTTTCTGAGATGAGATGATAATTACTTTTTGTGTTCTCAGACTCAAATTCTTTGTATATTCAGAGTACGTCTTTGTGTCTTTTCTCATTGAGGAAAATTCTGTGGCCAGATTTTGTTTTCTTCTTCGATCGCAGATGATTGTTCACTTATTCTCACTGAACCCACTGAAATTGCTTCATTAACATCTCTGCCGTTCTCCTCCTTGTATTTCATTTCATTATTTCCATTCTCTCCATTCCTTCTATCCTTCTCCACTCCATGATTGTCATTCCTGAGCCCTTTGCTCATGGTGCCCTTCAGAGTGATTTATTAACCATTTTCCCTCTTTGGTCACCCTTGTCCTCTCTCAGTCATCTGTGACACAGTCACATAAGCATAAACATGCAAAAGCACACATAGTATATGCTTAAGTGCTACATTAATGTTCTTCCCTTTTACTCAGTCTCTATTTCAGTGAGGTAAATGTCTTAACTAGCTCTCCATCTGTCTGTCAGAATTGAGGCAGGGCATCCTGAGCTGCGAGAGAACCGGTCCAGGGACCAGCAGGGTGGAGGTGGTGGGTCCACATATCCAGATGTTGAGGATGATGACACAGACCCCAACTATGCCCGAATACAATCCTTCAGGGACCGAGATATGAGTTCAGTGCCACAGCCACTGTCTCAGTCACCTCCCTACAGTACAGTGCAGCACACCCATGGTCACACCACTTCCCCCCAGACCCCTTCTGCCTTTCCAGGGCATGGAAATCATGCTAACGACCCTGGAGCCATCCCTGATGATGACCACATTGATAGGCTCTATGCCAAGGTCAATAAACCAAGGGGAGCTGGAACCACATCGCCTCCTGCTTCTGCCACTGCCAATGACAGGTAAGGCACCATGACCTTTCTGGATTTAAAAGTTACTGTGACGTCTCTTTTTACGGTGGTATAAAAATAAAATATTTGGTTCTGTACTTTGACACAGTGGCAGAATTAGTTTGATTTTCTTTTATTTTTTTCTTTAATTCAGTCTTATCATATGAAAGATCTTAAAATGTATATATATTTTTTAACTTTTTGAAACCTGCTGATTAACCCGGCCCCCTCCTGAAGCCAGGCTCCCAGGTGAGCCGCTGGGTTCTCAGTCAGGTTCAGCATCAAAGGATAAAGGGGTTGGCACTGTGTGGGCTCACCTACCACAACGGCAGGTGTAGAGGCAATGTATGCTGCCAGTCAGGTGTCAGAAACTGGCTGTGAAGCACAGAATATGCCCAGCAAACTGACAAATATCCCACCGCCGTTCCTCCTTTTAAATATACTTTCTTTTTCCCTCCCTCTACCCTCCCTCTTCACTTTTACAGCGCAGTATTATCTTGCTGATGCTTCATATTTCTCTCTACCTCTCTCACCTGCTCCTGTCTAAATCAAGTGTTTCTGCCACAGGCCAGTTTGTGTGTGTGTGTGTGTGTGTGTGTGTGTGTGTGTGTGTGTGTGTGTGTGTGTGTGTGTGTGTGTGTGTGTGTGTGTGTGTGTGTCTGTGTCTGTGTCTGTGTTTGTTTCTTTGAGAGCAAAAGAGAGATCGAGACAGACAGACAAAAAGAAAAGTTTGAATTGTTTGTGCTTGCTTTGAGCTTCAGCATGAGCATGTGCGCTCAGATGCCCACTACCATAGATATTGTGTGTGTGTGTGTGTGTGTGTGTGTGTGTTGTGTGTTTCAGAGTAAAATAAAAAACAATCACTGCAGGACTCAGCTCAACAATCCTTTCTCCTTACTCCTTACCTTTATTATGTCAGTCACAGCTCACTTACCTTTGAATATATCTACCAGTACACACACACATACACACACACACATCCATCCACCTTATTTCTGTACCTGTCTTCGACCGAGGAAGTAAACCTGTTTGATGGACAGTTGCAGGCTTCGTCGTGATGTTTTCCGCCTCCTTGTCTTTCTCGTGTTGCTTCTTCCATGCATAATGGTGTCTAATTATGCAAAGTCCTGACTCCTTTAACCTTGACTTTTAGGGTAGACTTCTTTAAGATTATTATTAAAAGTAAATTGTTAAAAAAAAAATATGTGCACAAGGGGATGGAATCAAGCAAACTTCAAACCATTGTTTAGTTTTAGATAATCCAAAATCAGGGATGGTAACACGGTGCCTAAAACTAAAGTTAAGGGTTAAATGGCTGTTCTTGTTAAGCAAAGGCGTGTCACAACAAAGCTGTCTGAACTTGATTCCACTCTTTAATTATCAGTATGTTGTATGCTGTTGTGAATTTTTACCTTTTAAAACATTTCTTTAGGTTTACACACACATCCAAAGCCAGTAAGAAGAATATTTATCTAACAATCTTATAATTAACTAGATAAATGATTCTCATGGATCCAGAGTGGCCTTTTATAGAACATGTACTTGATCTCAGGTGGTAATTTGGGGCTGCTTAGTTTAATTTATCCAATCTTTACTTGCTAAATGTTCCCATTTCTTTCCTTCCTTAAAACAAATTGTAAAATGTCTTGATTTTGGAAACCTATATCCATGGCCACAGCAGTCCTGGCAGATAGTGCTGTTCATTTATCATCACTTCCTGAAACCCGATGATGCAGACAGAAGGAAGTCCAGCTATTGGCTGACAGTAATCGATGGGGCCTAAAAAAAGAAGGTGGTGTGTCAGCGGTGTCTGTGTGTTCGTGACTCTGTCTTACTGTGCTGTGCGTCAAGGGGGGGCAAGAGCTGTGGTGTGCATGTGGGAGATGGAGATAAACAAAATCTCTACGGACCCCATTCCATCAGCACCTCAGCAAAGCAATGAGGCACACCGATTTACACACACACACACACACACACACACACACACACACACACACAAACATACACACATACAAACACACAGTGAGAGTAAGGCAGTGATAGAAACACCAACAGCATACTGCTCACAAATGTACAAAGTTATGTGTGCACGCATAGCTGTGTGTGTGTGTGTGTGTATGCAGACTGAATAAATAAAAGATTTAGATAGGCTGCTGTCTGTTAGAACGAAATTCATAGATATTAATTATTAAATATTAAACTGTTTTTATTGCCATTTCTTGCCCATGCAGCCTGTAACTACAAGCCCTGGTTGGTGCAGGGAGAAAATTCTTGCCCACTACCACAGGATACCTGGGTTTTGATCCTCACGGTACCACTGCTTTAGTTATGTGTTCCTATGAACACAGTTGGCCTGATGTGAGCATGTGTGTGTGTGTGTGTGTGTTATAAGAATTTTTTTTTTTCAATCCGTGCTTTGCTTTAAACAGCTCTATTATGGAAGGACAGTTATTTAAGCACACAGCACAGTGATATATCACACTGTCTGCCTCTCAACTAGCTCACCACCTTTAATTCTAAAGGGCACAGCCAGCTCAATTCCTTATGCATGGCAGAGTTTAATGCAGACTCATTTAGTAAGCGCATTACACACACACACACACACACACACACAGACAACATACATTTGCTAAAGATTACACACACAAAAGAGCATGAATGTGTTTTGTAGAAGCACTCTTATAAACAAACCAAAATTTAATTATCCATCTCGGTAAATAATCTACTGTATCACTTTCTGTCTCTATTTTTCTACCAGTATCTTTCCTGAAAGGAAACTGTTTCCTGTGTTGTCATTCTATTTACGATTGTAGATGTGGTGTCCACCTTCCTGCATCCCCTCTGTCTCTCCTCTCTGTCAGTACACAGATGGACAGATTGGAGGGCCTGAGTGGCTTCTGTAGGGAAGGAAGTAGCAAGGGAATCAGGGTGGGAGAGAAAGGGACTCAAGTAAAGGAGCTCTTCAGAAGATTTTCAAGTGGAGAGCAGGATTCTTTGCCTACCTCCTGCATGTAAACACACACACACACACCTTACTCACTCCTTCTTTTGCTCTCACTAGAACTATTTTCTCCCTCTTGCGCACTCACGCACTTGTGTATGTACAAAACTGAGGTAAGTGACACACACACGCACACACTCCCTCTCAGGGTCCATTTTCTGAAGTGACCACCTAAGCCTTGAATGAGGGCTGCCCTCAGTTTTCTTGAGTGAGTGCCCCTTCTCTCCTTCACCCAACCACCACCACCACTACCTAACCCTTCCAAGTGCCCCTTGCAGGTTACCATAACAACCACGACCTCTGGCACTCCACCAATTAGAAAACAATCAGCCTGGAGAGACCAGAGTGGAGTGAGTTTGAGAGAGAGAGAGACAGATGTACTGTAGCACATGAGTGAAAGCTGTGTTGAGAGCAAATAACATAAAAAAGAAAGAAGCAAAAAAAGAAAGTTCTAGAGAACATTTGGTCAACCTCTTACAAGGAGAAAGCATAGATCCTCCTTACACAAGATAATTAATAAGAGTAATCCTGATCATGAACATTATAGAACGTCTATGCTTAAAATGCTGAGTTGTTTTGAGACCATGTTAGAGAGGCTTTATTTCAAGCAAGTGGTCAATTTTGAGCCTATAGTCTGAGGTGATACTGTATTGTATTATATTGCTAAGTTGTATGTTGCGTTTTTACATGTAGGAACTAAAAAAAAAAAAAAAATGCAGATCATCAGTTGCTCCCATTCCGTGCCAGTGCAGTTGTTGTATTAAGCTGAATAAACCTCTGCTGGATTGATAAGAGCTATGCAGTGTTGCCACTTACTGAAAAGACAGAGTTCTTGCTCTCTTTCCCCCCTCCCTTCTTGGTGTTCCTCCATTTGTGTTTGTTTTGGGTTTGGTTGTCTAAAGAGGATAAACATGTTGGAAATGATTTTGCCATTGGCTTTCACTCGTCCCACCATCTGCCATTTGGAGAAACTCTGAAAACTTTTGCCGTTTGCGCTGGAAGAGAGCAGCCGTCCTCTTACTGCTTTATATCATACAGTAATACTCTTTCCTTCTGTGGAGCAAGCTACCAGATGTCCTGTGAGATCCTTGCGTTACCCAGTGTAAGACACCGTGGAGTGGTTGCTAGGCTTCTCAGTGAATATTTGACTACTAAAATGCTACATAAAGGCATTTACACATCTGTAACATCTACTGTGCTTTCCCAGACATATTTAAGCTTAAATGTAAAGATTGTACTTGTCTTGTTTGACAGAATACATAACTGTAAACAACATACTCTCTCCTGAAAATGTGTGTTAAAGAGTCAGAATGGTGAAATGGAGACCAAGGGAGACATAGAGGGAGCTCATACAGGCAAGAGAGATGAGCTTTTAGCATTGCTTGGCTAGTCACTGGAGAGGCTTTCTTTCCTCCATGTTAATTAATCAGACATTCTCTCAGCTCATTGAGTGCCACATGCACACACAGACTGCACACGCACACACAGCTTTAATACATACTTACTGTCTTTATCTTGCAGACTTTTCACACACACACACACACACACACACACGCTTTGAAGGGAGTTTCAGTGGGTGCCAGGTTGATCTGTGTAAGTGCTGGTTTCCACATCACTTTTTTCTTGTAGGTAATTAGTCCTGCCGGGGTGGGGTCTTTGGACGTGTGTGTATGTGTGTGAATGTGTGCGTGCATTAATTAAAGGGCTAATATTAAGGGGTTGGGTAGGTACATGATTTTGGCAGTAATAACTCAAATAATGTAAGTCGTGACAAAAAGCTCATTAGTGAGTGAACAGCTACAGTTACATAAACATAAAATGCACTGAAAAGTAGCTGCAGCAGGAGCAGTAATTTACAGTTTTTGTTTTTTTGGGTTTTTTTTTTTTCTTTGTTTTTTCCAAGCAGCTTAAAATGACCTCTGTTTAGGCATAGCTGAAGAAGAGCAGGAGGCAGCTCAGTATTGCCATGAAAAGTGTTGGACTGGAGGCTGGGGTGGATGGATAGGTGTCTGAGTGCTATAAAGCATTAGATTTTAACACCAGACAGGGTCTGCATCCCATCATCTTTTAACAGTGAAGCCAATCTTTCCCTAACCTTAATCAGCTAGTTTTACTTTACTAAACTTTAAAGCAGTACTGCTGGTGTGTATATGTTCCACTAGTGGACATGGCAGATCTGCCTTATGCTTATATGGGTTTTTTAAAGGACTGGTTTGTTCATGGAGGTTTGAAGAAAGTGGCATTAATATATAATAATAATATATATAATATAAACTCGGTGGAAAGACGAGTGGAATTTGCAGCTATTTTAAAAGTGAGAGATGCAAGTAGATCCAAGGACCATGACAGATATGAGAGAGAAGGCTGAAGTGTTTGGGAACTAAAGGGAGGTAAAATGGAAGGTTAAGTGGGATTGGGAATAGAGAGGGGGAAGGGGTGAAACAGAAGAGAGGTATGGAGAAGAAAGACCCAGAATGAGTCTGGAGCTAAAGGAACAAAATGCTGAAGAAAAGAGGGGATTTAAATCTAAAAGCAGGAAGACAGGGATACAGAGTAGTGAAAATGGGGGATAAAGGTAAAGAAAAAGATTGAGGGTCAGTGCATGTTTAGAACTTAAAAAAAAAACAGTGAAGAGGATGATTTGGAGGAGACGCTACGGGGTCCACATTTTGTGGGCTGAAAGAAGACATGAGTGGACCCAAATAATTGCAAGAATGAGGAAAGTGGATCAACTAGTGAGGAGAAAAAAAGAGTTAGCAAGGGATTCAGAGGGGAAGAGAGGCTAAGTGGGTGTTTTGGGATGATTCAACAGATGAAATGAAATGGGGAACGAGGTGGACGGAGTGAGGACATGCAAGGAGAATGAGGATGTGGGGGGTCAGTGAATGTCTGTGCCTGAAAGGGCAAATTAGACTCAGAAAAGGAGATGGGAAAGTAGAAAAAAAAAAAATAAAGGATAAACTGAACTGGGATGCTGAGAGTAGAGAATGTGAAGAGGGCTAAAAAAAAAAAGAGGAATGAGAAGAGGTGGGTTGGGGGGGGGGGGGGCAAGTGATGGTTAGCAGAAAAGAAAAGGGCCAGAGTGTGTGTTTTCCGGACTCAAAGCGCGTGATTCAGCTTGGCTAATAAGGAAAAGCTCTCAAGAGGCACTCATCTGCTCCATCCCTTCTTCCCCCTTGCTCTCTTTCCGTCAATAGACCCTTTCTAGGTCTCTCTTTCCCCCTGTTGCACTCTCTTCCTCTCATTTATGATTTCCGCCTCTCGTATTTGCACAAGTAGTTCTCAATGAAAAATAAATTCCATGCAAAGGACATCCGCTCACGACAGAGCACGTACACGGTAAAAAGGACACATGGGCACATACACTCGGCCTCTTAAAAGGACACACTAACATGTGAACACACTGAAAGTTTCAAAACAAAAAAAATTAAAAAAGAGATGCATGCTCGGTGACGAAATGAGCTCTGGGCATCTTTAATGTTATTTTTCATCTAAATAGATGTTTGTTGTTCCCGTTCTGTGTCTTATACCCTCGTCACATGGGATGGTTTATGAAAAAGTGAATTAAATTGAGGTTTCAGTTGTGGAAACCTGTAGCTAAGCAACACACATTGTGTGTGTGTGTGTGTGTTGTCTGTGATTCAAATGCAGTGCATTATTTGTTTCTGAGTCCTTGAAGGTGTGGCTCTGGATTAATGATGATTAAAGATGTTTTTTGTATGGTAATTATGTTAACAGAAATGCCAGTGTGAGGTGTAGTGTACTGTATGGTGGTTTTAGCATCTATATGCACAATGTGAGCTTATATTTTGTGTAATCACAGGTCTGGGGTGTCTCACTGTAGCAGCATGTGTATAAAATGCTAGAGATTTCTGCACGTCATATAACCTTGAAGTTGTCTCCGAACCTTTTTAGACAATATTAAATGCTGGTGAAGGTTGAGCTGACGAATTTCGGGAAAGGTTAGTTATTAAAGTTTGGTTATGAGGGTTATTACTAATGTTTTTCTTAATTAAACCTAATAAAACGACCCTGGTTGTGTCCACATAACCAGCAAATATTTGTAGAACAGGGAAAGACAATTTGACAGAGAGCATGAGAGATATGAAGCCATGTGAATTAAAAGGTCAGCTGGAGTGACTTCTCAAACCTGCTTGAGTTATTAGGGAGATTTTTGGTCAAGTTAGAATCAAGTATGAAATGGTAAATTAACATAACATAACATTAACCTTAACCTTAACATTGTTCTATGTTTGGTCTCTGCCAGTTTGTCAGAAGAAACAGCTGTCTTTTTTTTGTTTGTTCTTTGGGTCTGAAGGTGCACTTTTCCTGCAACACAACATAAACAGGCAACTGCAATCTATAGTTTATGTGAGTGGCAGACACATTAGGCAAGTAAGTCTCCTGCTACACACACACGGCTGATTCAAAGGCTTTTTATTGTCAATTTCACCATATGTCAGACATACAGGGGAATCGAAATGTTGTTTCTCTCTCTCTGCAATGTGCATACAATAATAAATAAATTAATGGAATGTTGAGCCAGACAACCTGCCATCCACTTTACCACCTGTAGCACACCCTCTCTCACTGTCTGTCACAAACACACACACACACACACACACACACACCTGTGCAGACAAGGAAGGTTTGTCTAAATAATGTTATGCCAGACAAGTTTCAATCTGTACAGTGTGAACATCCACAGATACACACACACTGATTGTCAGCCTCCTTTGCCTCTGTGAGTGTCTCTCTTGCACACGCGGGCATTTAGACAGCTAGTCTGATTGATGTCACGGCAGTCGATAGAGCGCTAATTACTCCCCGTGCTTAGACGGCGCCGTGTAAGGAGCGGTGTCATATCCCGTCAGCCGCGTTTAAAAAACACGTGTCACTTCCTGTTAGCCTGGAGAGGAGAAGAGAGTAACAGAGCAACCTGACAGCACGCACACGGGCCCACGCCACATACACAACTGCAGTGTATTACGAAGTCTTTCTTTCAGTCACCCTCTCTCCCTCTGTTCTTGCCCCTTTCGTTCTTTTTCCCCCTCTGACCCACCTGCCAGAATTGGTGATCTTTTGTTGTCAAACTTCATTAGTGGAGACGTCAGCTAATTAGAGCCAAGCAGAAGCTTGGGAGATTAGGAGGAGGAAGATGATGAAGGGCGAGACGAGCGAGGGGAATGGAGGCAGGGCAGAGGAGGTGGAGATAAGCAGATGATGAAGAGATTAAGATGGAGTGGGAGGGAAGGAGAGATAGATGGTATCAAGGCAGGGATGGAAATGACAGCAGAGATGATTACCTGCACAAACTGTGGAGAGTGGGATGAGGCCCGAGAGTGAGAAACGGAAGGTTGAACGGAGGGGTGAGAAAATGAAAATTGAAAGTGTCAGAGTTGTGAATGTTTACTGCCCTAAATGACTCTGTAAAGGAAAATGTCAAAATGACGGAGCATATAGCTCATTTCCATGTAACCAGATGGACAATAACTCACACTGGTTAAGCTGTTTTTGTAATCGGTGTGTGTGTGTGCACACGTAAGTGCAAGCAAGCTGCTGAGTGAAACAGAGACACAGGGAGAGACAGAGATAATGCATTGACCTGTGTCCGTTGCTGTGGTCTGATAACGATCCTCTGCTTTACAACTAGACACCGGGGAGAACACACACAGTCCAGCTCGCATTTGTGGACGTGTGGAAAGAAAAAGACTACAACTCCCTCTTGTCATCATCAGTCAATATTAAGCTTCATTTCCTCTGTTGTTTTCCCCCACTGTTATCGACTGTGGTTTGAGTCCTGTCATTGCAGAGAGACGATATCGGGCTAAAGAAATAAAATAAAATAATTTTTAGACCGTTCATTTGAGAGTTCAGATTGTTAAAATACTAATTAGCTCTTTCTCTTTTGTAACAACATGAATTATATGAAAGTTGTATGGAACTGCATTTAGAAATCTTGTATAATTAAGTTAATCAATGCAATTTGTATCCTTGACTAAACAAGTTTTGAGGTCCCTGCCTTATTGCATCTCATTTGAATAGGAAGTCAGTGTTCATTTGCTGTTGCACTGAAAGGGATCAAACGTTTCGAAGGTTTCATGAAAACCATTTGTTGTTTGCTGCATTCATCAGCGTCAACAGGATGCAAAGTCACACATTTCTTACTTTCCTGAAAATAGCGACGGAGCCATTTGTATACAGTACGTACCATCCCTTAAGCTTTGGAATCAATTGCAGTTTATATTTTCAAGCTTTATTGACTTTTTTCCAAATCACTATCATGACTTTGTGTTTGTGCTAATGAACGGAAATCTAACTTTACTACTAAAAGAAGGTCAACAGCTCTGCCAGTAGCATTTTTATCCTTTTTTGTCTTTATGTTCCCCATAAGAATGCAAGATCGACACACACCCTCTCCCTCTCTGACACACATTCTAAGCTTTGGAAAGTAAAGTATGATTTTACTCCCTCTAATACCAAATTGTACCACTGTACATCCATGAAGGAGATGTCAGCAGGCTATGTTACAAAGAAGAATTTAACAGCTTCCTTTACACATTTCGTATTTTTTAGCTTCTCATTTTTTTGTGCACATACCCACACACACACACACACACACTGTCATGTACACATATGTGCATAGATGCAATAAATCAGACAGAGCCAAGAATCTGAGTAACATATTTCCCCTGTGCCACATCTAAGAGGAGACTATACATCACCTTTGTGTTGTCCATCCCTGTAGGTGTGAATCTGAGCTCTTACATGTGCATGTTGCAGTCCTTTGGCCATTTTCTGTTAGATTAATGAGACCTTTCAGCTCAGCGTGGTCTGTTAGAGAACACTAAACACATTTGTTTGACCTGTCCTTTCTCTCTGTCTTTGTCTCATCCTTCTTCTTTTTTACTGTATCTATCTTTTCATTTGTCGCTGTCTTTTTGTTGTCTATATTCCTAATTATTTTTTATGATCGAGAGTAAACACCAATAGGTCTTTAGGTGCATATGACAAATCACTGTGTTTTTTATTTTTGATAAAGTACCCGCACTGGTGTAGGTAATGGATTTGCAAAACCACTGCATGGTATTTAATTATTGATGATCTTATTAAGCCAGGCCTAAAGTCATCCAGGCTGATAATGCCTTTTCAGGGTATTTACACTTAACACAAGCATTAAGGTTACATAAATAAAACATCTTTCAGAGAGTTTAAACCTATGGATAGTGTTTTTTTTTGTTCCTGAATGAATTGTGTTACTTCTGGATCTGAGAGATCTCACATTATGTCATTAAAAATTAATGTTAAATGTTCACGACCTATAAACACAGGTCACATTTCATCCTGCCCTTAGCACTGAAGTCTTGCTTTTAGATGACAAAATCCCAAAACTGATTTAAAGAAACTTTAGAAAAAGAAATTGCACCTCTTATAACCAGTCTTGTAAATATTTATAGGCTTTAATGACAAGGATGTATTCCTTTACTGTGGACATTGATATATTTTGGGGCGTATCGCACCATGTTATTAATGGAACAGAACTCTTAATTATTAATAGCAGCATTATTAACAGCTATGCCAAGTTTCCGATTCTGATTTTAAACATTTATAGAATTATTATTGGTGTGACAGACCAAGAGCAAGAGATTGATCTCTCTGTGTTTGCACGGGTGTGTGTGTGTGTGTGTGTGTGTGTGTGTGTGTGTGTGTGTGTGTGTGTGTGTGTGTGTGTGTGTGTGTGTGTGTGTGTGTGTGTCTCTGTGTGTGCGCTCGCAGGAGAGAGAGGGTGAGAAAAAGAAAGAAGTAGTTTTTTATGGGGGAAGCCTGTGCTCTTATTATGAAACATGGAAACCTTAAGGTATTTTTAAGCTTTAGAACCAAACCGTGACATACATCTGAAGTTATTCTTGATGGTACTGGTAATTAAAGAAAAAGTGTTGGTTGGTTTTAGGTACACAGTCATCTACTGTATCACACAAAAGCACAGAACAGTGTTTTGCTATTTGGCCTTTACCACATGAATCAATCCTAGCAGTGTTTAATAACCACAGTGGTAGTTAAAAAGCAAAGTCATACAATTCTGCTTCTTTTATGGCTTACTTGTTTCTCTGAAGCTAATCAATAACTTCTTCAGTCCCTCAGTATGTGGTCCTGAAAATGTTTGCATGTGTTTGTGTGTGTTGCATTATGTGTGTCTGTGTTTATCATGTTTATTACTTTGTGAGCCCACCCTCTTCCTTTTATGTGGGGTTATAAATCATATAAAGTAGCCTGTGTGTGTATACTTAAGAATGTTTGTTTATGTGTGTGCATGCGTCTGTGGGTATAAAATGAGTGTTGTGTACATTTTACCACCTTATTCTCCCAGGCCCTCTGTCAAAAAAACAGAGCAGGGGGTGAGGGTGTGTGAGTGTGTGTGCTTGCGCATATTTGTATGGTGTGCGTGTCATTTGGTGCTCCTTAACACAAATCTTTTCTACTGTGATACATAAATGTGAAAAAGCACAGCAAAGGAGAACATGCACATTATATATTTGAGCATTTCATGTTACATTTTGCCACAAACAGCCAAAGTAATGACTGTACAGACTTTAGCCATAGCTTAGCAAGCAGTGTATGCAGCAGACGTAGAGTATGTGTTCAGAGTTTACCTGTTTATGTTTCAGTGAGACACACTGATGGCAAAACCCACCAGATGCTCCATCTCTCTCTCTCTGTTCTTTCCTTCCAGTTCATCTCTTTTTTTCCTCATTTGCTTTCACGTTCATGGATTGAAGCTCCGGGATCAGTGCAGTGATTTTGAGCTGTGTGTTTTCCTTGTGTCTTTATAGGCAGTCATGGCACGTTTTGTTTGAACACACCTCGAGCCTTTGTTTCCTTTCTCATCTTTAAGCTTCTCCCTGATTTGCATCCAAAGTTTGGAGTGGCCCTTATAAAGGAGACTGGGATCCCACTCATGACTTGTGCGTTCCATAAGAACCCAACAGGGAAATGGAAACCACATAAAAACACTTACAACAAGAGTGTTGAGAGCTATCCAGTGTAATGATGCATTAGCACTCTCTTCTCTTTTTAACTTTTTTTTTTTTCTTGGTTTACAAATGCGTTGTTGAGAAATCCCTGTTAGGGGGGACAAGGAGAGAGGTTGAGCATTCACCTTTGTATCTAAGACACCCAGAGGTGTTCAGAGGGTAAAGGAAAGAGGAAAGGGAAGAAGTGGGGTGTCCCATTGATTGCCAATATTTTAAATGTTTATTTCTGTTACGTGATAGCCCTGTGATGAGCTGCCACTTTCGCATGCTCTAACATTCTGGGATACTACAATCCCTGTGATGCTGAATAAGGTAGAAGAGACAATTTTTGGATTTCCTCGCTTGATGAAATATGGAATGCCAGCTCAATAAAACTCATTAAGAGAATTGTAAAAATTTAAAGGAAAAGGAAATGTTGGAATTAAACCGAACAGAAAGACAAAGTGAGAGGACAATCAGGACTAAAAAAAAAAACATGTCTCTCTTGGCCGTGACGTGCAGTTAGCATCTGATTTCACTGTGCAGATCTGCTCTCTGCACAGTAGATGCTGTGCGTTACTGCTGACACAGCTCTCTTTCTCTCTGCGGCTTGAATATGGAGCAGAAACACACCCATACAAATACACACACACACTGACATTAGATTGTGTTTCACCACAATGCAGTCCTCAATATGCTATACATAAATGCAGCTTCTCTCAATCTACTCTGTGACTCCTGTGCCCCCAGTGAATTCTAAATGGATGAAAGAGTGCACTGTATATTCTGCTTCTAATATTTTTTGTGTATTAAATATTGTTAAGACTTAAAATTAAAAAATAAAAAGAAACAACATTCAGATTCAAGAGGGAGAGACTGTGTTTGGTGATTTAAGATGCTAACAAAAGGACATTTAAACAGTCATGTTTTCTGAAATATGAGGGTGAGAGCACATGCAATACACATGATTTGTGATGTGAGACCAGGGAAAATGTGTTTTCAGAGCCCTAGATATTACACTCATTCTCACAGCTCTCTGGGTTTATGGTTTCAAAGAGCGGAGTGGGAAGAGAACAAGAGAACAGGTAAAGACAATGTGGACAGAGAAAAAAGAACTACTGAGCATAGTTTACATTTTGGGAAAATAACATTGCTGTAAAATCACGATTAAGCTTTTTTTTTTTTTTTAAAGTTCTTTTGATTTTTAACTTTGTAGTAATGTTATCATTTGGAAGGTAAAATATCTACAGGTAGCCATCTTATAATTTATACTGCTATATGTGATAAGACTTTTATTTTGGGATAGTTTTATTTTGGAGGAGTGAATTAGTTTGAATGACATTATTGCAGCTCCTCTTCTTTGCTAGTATGAAGCCTCCAAAAAAAAGTAGACAATGAAACCTACTTTTTTCCCCCCACTGTAGCTCTGTGTTCTAATCTTCTAGCAACCTAAATGTGCCACGTCACTGTCTGTCATGTTGCTAACCCTTTTGTTGCTTTGCTCCTGGTATGTCATGTGGCGCAATTCAGTTTTTCCCCACTCCATGGTCAACACTGTGGAATGTCTCTTGTCTCTCCATGGTCGGACATACATGGACATGGACAAGTGTTTTTTTCTTCTTAGCTAATCTGATTTTGTGGGTTGTGTGTTTAGGCAGTGAATCACTGAATGGCCAGTTTGAGAGAAAGACACTACCAAGAGACACATAATAGAGGTTACTCATATTTTTTTGTTCATTTGTGTGTTAATCATGTATTTGACCTTAGCTAATGTGTGGTGTTAATGATGTGCTCATGATGATTTGCTCATGTCTAATAATTCATTTCTGTGCATCTTCAGTTTTTCTCACGTGAACCAAAGCCCCTGTCAGGGATGGAATATCTCAAGCTGTAGGGTTAGGGTTAGAACAGTGCTACAATTTTCAATTGTTAAAAGCCTATTTTTGACTGGGGATTTCCACTCTCACAGAAACAAACACCCACAAATCTAAAAAAGACCAAAGTTCATGTCACATTATGTGTGACATGCTGAGTACCGGTAATGCACCACCTTTGTGTGACCTCTCAGAAGACATAGTTTACAGAACACCTTGGAGAAAAGGGAGCGAGTGGGCTGCTATTTTTTTTTTTTGACTTTTCATAAATCCTGATTCTACATCAATGTGTTTTTCCTCCTTCCACCAAGTTGGTTCACAGTGCAGTTATAATGGTGCATATGGGAACATATGTGTATGATATGGCTTTCCACATTTCCATTATGTGTGGGTGAGTGGATATGTGTGTATGTGTATGACTCACAGGGGTGCCCAGGGTTCAGTGTTGATATGCTGCATATTTCCTCTGTTGACAGAGAGAAAGAATATTCATAGAATGATTGATGTTTTTGTTTTCTTGCCTTTTGCAAAGAAAAAAGAAAAACATGGAAAAACCAGATATAGATGTAGGCAGTCAGAACGATTAAAAGATTGATCTTTGTGTGTATGTGTGTGTGTGTGTGTGTGTGATGTGTGATGTGTGTCCTTCACACATGTATGTGCGCATATATACAGGTGGATTTGTCAAGTGTGTATTTCCACAGTCAAACTCCTGCAGGTTGATGTCGGGAAAATAACTTTAAATAAACTAATGGCATCTGCTGGCTGGCTCATCATCAGGACAGCTGTCTGGTGGCAATATCAGAGTTGTGAATGTGATGAAGTTGTGAGAAAACCTACGTTAAAACACACAGCGACCTATAACCTCTTTGAATCACTATTGAACATGCTTGTCCTTAGGATCTGGAATCCCAAAATGAATGTGTTCAGTTTTTGGCTTCATTTCTGAACATGTGGTATTCTCTTTATTCACCTCAGGTGTGTAACAGCTTAATTAACCCAATTACTTCTTTGTGTTTCTTTTTCTCTTTTGTCTGTGTGTGTGTGTGTGTGTGCTTGGTCTCGTCTGTGTGCCTACCTGCCTCTGGCTGTGCGTGTGCAGCAATGTGGACAGGATCCAGCAGCTAAGAAGAGAGTACCTGCAGGCAAGGAGAGAAGGAATGGTACCACCTTATGAAGAGCTGGACTCACGACGCAGAGGGCACGAAAACGATGCACACAGGGTGAGGAGCTCAAACACACATATACACGCCGACATTTGGACACGCAAAGAAGCACATGACAGTAGAGTCCACTGGAGTCTCTTAATCTGAACTTTTTCCCTCCTCACATTTATTTATTAAATTCTCCTCCGTCTGTCCATCATCAGGTTTTCTTTCCATGAGATCACCATCAATAGTGCGAAAGTGTTCACACACCAGTACAGCGTATGAGTGTTTGTGTGAGTTCTTATTCCCTATCAGTTATCAGAGTGATCATTGCTTTTATTGCGTCTGTCGAGTGATCAAGGCCCTTTAGCCGTCAGTCGCGAGATGCGCTTTGAAGTGAATGGCTCCTGTAGGCACTGAGCTGATGGGACCGATATCATCCACTTTTCACTGTGGATGAGACGCAGAGGAGATTAGTCGAGGTTTGACTTGCTTGTCATCCTGCGGGTGCTGTTTTTCAAATCACAGAATCATAGTCACATTCTCACAGATTGACTTCTGAGATCACGCTGCCTGAGTCACGCTGCAAAAAAGCTCTGAAACACATCTGTGATGCTGTAATAACGGTAAATTATTAATGCGCTAACGAGAAATCACCTCCCACTCTGGTACCAGGTGTCACCCTGCCATTACTTTGTTGGTTGCTGCTGTAAACCAAGTGTGAGTACTGCTATTATAAACATGTTGCTAGGTATCAGATTTTCTTTTTATTAGTCTGACAGTGCCATTGTTTTGCCATACCACTTGGTCAAGCAGACATTGACAATATGTTCCCGTTTACCTGCTGCTACTCATTTGTCTTGTATGCCAGTGGTAACGGTAACGGCATCTCTCCTTAATGCCTAACGTCTGGACTTCTAGACGTCTAGTAAGTCTAGACGAGTTTTAATGGATTACACTGTTAATAGAGCGGGTGCAAAGCGAGACCTGTGAAATGTTTGACAGTTTATTATCAGGCTTGTGTTTTATTCCAGGTTTCATAAGGCTCTGCTTCACTATTTCTACCACTGTTGACTTTTTCAGACACCGTTTATTTATACACCACTTTTATTTGTCACTCAACATATAAACATGGGTAAGGGAACAATCTGAGACGGAGAGTTGATGTCATGGAAAATCGGGATTATTTATTAGTAATTGTCAGCGAATGTTAAAACTCTGTTGGGATACACAGTAATGCAGGCCACTTCAGGCTCCTTATTTGAACAAAAGCCTTGTATTGTTTTTCCCTTCCTGTTAACAAAAACAAATCTTAACCACACTCTTTCATGGACACGTTAAAGGTATCACTGAGTACAGTTTCAGTTTTTCAGTTCACACACGATCCCTGGCCTCTTTGTGCCTCCTTTCAAAACCAACTTCACAGCTATAAAATCAGGTAGTGCCTGAATTTCACCTTGGCTTATCTTGTCACAGTGATATTTAAGCTTCCATGGCTTCTTGAGAAAAAAAAAAAAAAGAAAAAATCATCCAGAACAACCTAAATTAGTTCCTCACGGTGGAGCTAAAATTAATCTCCTATGACAAATGGACAGGTTTATTGGAGTATATCACAGTTTAATCACTGCACCGTGATCAACACTTCAATTCAGCTCAGCTGGACGGAGACAGAAGCTTTACTTGTGTGTTCCCAGATGCTGTCAAACATCATTATGCTGTGCTTAAAAGAAGAATACAAAATAAATAAACACATCTATTTGTTGTTGATAAGCACTTCATAATTTAATCTTGATTAATTTAATTATTATTGTTTTCACATCTAAGCTGGAATTTGTTGATAAATATAACCGAAAGCATTTCAGGAGTTTTAAATGCTGAGGAGAAGACTTATTCTAGGCTATGTCTTACAGGATGTGTCTTCGTTAATGGAGTTGCACCAGGCCACGAGTCCTCAAGGCTGTTTAAGGAAAATACATTATGTGCTTGTACATCAAGAAGTACAGTTACTGCAGCAGAAGTCAGTGCTTCCTGCAGGAACCCACATATTAGGAAATCATTTTTAATGTAACAACTAAGTACATGAACAGAATAAGTGGTCTTCTGACAGGGTATCCGCAGGTCATGAAAAGTCAAGGAGTCAAAAAAGTACTTAGAAACTGTTAAAAAGTCTTATGTTTTATTTACAAAATTATTAAATGTTTTAATATTATATTTAATTTTCTTGTCTGCTGCAGTGCCCCACCACACCACTCCTATATAGAACCTTCATACTCAAAGAGACAGAGGCACTTTTTGTGGTAATTTTGTGTATTTAGGACTTATTGTTATATAAAGCAGGGATGTACTGACAATAATGTGATTTAAATGTCAGTACATTGGTGTAAATAATTGTAGGCCTTATTGTTTGTTTTCCATCATCTTTCAACCAGTTGGAGCGTAAAGAAGGTATTGAATTGCATTCTCAGCAATATTACAAAGGCCTTAAAAAGTCTTTCATTTGGAGCATCATTCCAGTAACTGCAGTCATTATAACCTTATCCCTCCATTTATTGGTTTCTTCTGTAGGACTGCATCACAAGACACATCTTTAAAACAAGGCAGTTTTTAAAAGAGTGTAAAGTAGGAGAAAGCAGAAGTATGAAATCTGAATAAGTTATCTGAAAAGATTTGGTACGTGATTTAAAAGAAGAAATTGACTGAACCAAGCAGATCTCTTTCAGCAGGTTGTTGCAGAGCTTCTGTCCACTAACAGAAAAGACCTTAACCTTGACTGTGGAATAGCGAAAGGGCCACTGCTGCACAATCGCAGACTTAACAGTTGCGTAATGTAGCTAGTAATATGATTTTTCAAAATGAACCTGAACCTTTCACAATATTGTGACTTTGCATTTGTATTTCCTGACATCTTATGGACCAAATAATTAATCAAGAAATTAGAAATATTTATATATATATTTGAAAATGAAAACAAGCTGCAGCCCTAGTCAGTCGTTTATTTTAGATTTATTTTGGGGTTCTAGGCTGCACTGAAGTGGTGTTCAATGAGTTTTCAGTTTTATGTAATAAAATACAGAAAGCGACACTGAATGATTCAGAGATGTAGCGCCTTTCATTTACCCAAACTTATACCTGCCCCACTCTTAGATCAAAAAGTCGTTTTGTTTGTGACTAGGGCAGTTCTCCTTTACCCTGCGATCGATAGCTGCACATTACACCGCTCTCTGCCTCCAAATGAGAAAACTTTTTTGTTGTTGTTATAAAGCAGAGAGCGAGAGCAATTAGCATGCTTCAGAGGTGGAAATTAAGTTTGAAGTTGGAAAGTTTAAAAAAAGGAAAAAAAAATATCAAAAGAAAAACAGACCAGTAGCAGTTGCCACAGGGCCTAATAAGCCCCTCTCATTAAAGATGATGCATTTATTAATTAAAGCACAGGCGATTATTTACCTGACTGGCTTTCTGTGGGAAGGGTAAAGGGACAAGTAATGGTTATGGGGGTGAGCCGATGGCAAACTAATTCAACTTCACTTTTATAGGTTTGTTTGTTTCTCCTTAAGATCTTTTTCTTTTTTGTAGGATTTGCTGAATGACTGTGAAAAGTAAAAGCGATGGAAACTTAAAAAAGTGTAGAGAGAGAGAGTGAGACAAAAGCAGAGATAAAGGCAGGCAGAAGAAGGAGGGAGTGAGATCCTCGTGCAATGTTGCCACAGTATACTGAGTGTGTGTGTGTGTGTGTGTGTGTGTGTGTTTTTCCCCTATGGCTCCATTACCATCTCATTGATTCATGGTTATGGCTTAGCTGTCTCCGCTAGCAAAATTATGTTTGCCTAAAAACAATTATCAAGCATCAAAAGCCACACCACAAGTTTGTTTCCAAGTGACTGCATTGTGTGTTTGTGGGTGGGTGTGTGTATTTTGGAAGACAACAACAGACTTTCTCCCTAAGGAGAGGGGAACTAAATCAACAGGGCGCTGTTGCTGTTGTCACATACACACACACACACACACACAGTCCTACACAGAGGGTATGGAAGCCAATTGTTATGGTGGGCGGTGTGACACAGCCTTTATTATAGGATTTAATTATAATGAAAAGCTTTCATCTAGTTTTTTTTTTTTTTTCCTGTACTTTGGGCTTTAATAGTGCTGCTGCCTACTCACAGTGCTGTTTCATGTTGCTTCATCTTTAAACTTTAAGTCTATCTGGTGAAGGATTTTCTGTCGTCCAGTGAGCTGCTACACTCACTAAAACACCTGGAGACTAAGTGCTTCTATAAAGAGCAATTTAATGGTCTTTTCTATTTGGTGATGTATCACTTCATCTGTCTCTCCAGTGTCCATCTTAATTGTTGTCTACCTGTCACCATGTTCTCCTTCTAATTCCGGTAATTAAAAAAAGAACTTCCCCATTTTCAAAGCATAAAAACTAAAGCTGAATAGCAGTGGTGTCACCAGGAAGCCGAAGGTTTTTACCATAAGAAATATTCCGCCTAAGGGCTAACTTGATAGACAAACATGTTGTTTGACAGAGCTGATCACAGCCTTTAGATACATTTCTAGCCAATGTGAGAAGCTATTTCCCCTGTCCACTTCCTGTTATTATACATGTATAGTACATCTCCATCAGCTAGAAAGGTGGAAAAAGTCTCTTACTTATCTTTCTCCACCATTAGGAGTGATAATTAAGACTACAAACAAGATGTTTTTCATCTGCTGTCTGCACATATCGGTTATTACTTTAATTTCCTCTTCTCTCCTTTTTCCATCACCTGCCTCCTCCTCCCTGATGCTCTCTCAGCCCCTCAGCCTTTCAGTTGTGCACATGCAGTGTAACACATTTCCCAGATACCTGATCTGTTAAAAAGTTGGTCTCATAACAGGATAGAAAAAAAGAAAACACAGTAATTATACAACCCATAGCACCATACCAGCAGCAGGCGTACCGGGGGTTACATAGTTAAGGTTATAGAATGGTAACGGTTTGGTTAAGTTTAAGCAGAAAAGCTACTTGGTTAGTTTAACAAAAAAATGTCATGTACATTTCTTGTTGTCTGTGAGCTCGTTACAAGCAACTGTCAGTGCAAACTTCAGCCAAAGAACTTTGGTGGAGTTGTTCGATTTGTCCTCTTTGAGTATTACACAATTTGTGTTGTGATGGTGTCCAAAATGTCTTTTATTTGCCAGAGCAACAGATTGGTGACAAATAAGGCAAAGTGTTCTGTCTTTGATCAAGGTGAACAAGATGTCCTGTTCACAGACCTCGGAGAACAGGACATTGAGAATGCTGGAGGTGTGACTGACTTGTGAATTGTCCACCTCAGTGGAAAACTTTGGTTGCTCCCAAAGTACAGCAAAAATACATACACTAGGCATTGCACAACACACCATTAAAGCATACAACATACACCAGTATAAATGAGCAGGTGGGCAGATAGGTCAAATAAATACCAGAGAGCAAATATTATAAAATAACAAACACAGTCTCTGGTTCAGTCGTTCTGTGTTCAGTGCCTGTATGACCCAGTTAATAAAAGACTTCTTGTATATGTTCCTTGTATTATGAATTCTATTCCATTGTGCTTTTCTAGCTAATTGTGGCATTGTGTTTCACTATTGTGTTGCTACTGCTGTTGTATTGTGATCAAGCCATCAGGGGATTGCCACATTTACTTGATCAACAAAATAGATTTCCCCTTCAATTGTGATTAAATTACTCAAACTTTATGTCATATAGCACAGCTGTGCCTTCCTCAGTGTGCCGCTTTGTAAACTGAAGGTGGATGTCTGAGTCATTTAATTGGATTATTGGCTATTTGATGATTGTTTTTATTTTTTCGGGTCTATTCATCCATCTGTTTTCTGCATCTGCTAATACAGTTCAGTATCAGGGTGCTGACGATCCCAACATGCATAGAAAGAGTGAAAGGGGAGGTGAACCCAGGCCAGGTTGCCAGTCTCTCATAAGGATAACAGACTCTTAGACAGAAGAATACATTCACATTCAAGTTCTTACCTACAGGGAATTTCCATTTGATCTAATCTGTATATCTCCGGACTGTGGGAATACAACCCACACAGAGACCGGGAGACACGCAAACCCTATGCTCAAAGGTCCTAATGGGCCGGATGGCAGATCAGAAGTCTCAGAATTGGGATTTGTGGGTTTGGAAAAATAAAACTTTGCTGTATGAATTGTTTCCCCATCCACTCCTGATACTGCATGGATGTGTATGTGTGTGTGTGTGTGTGTGTGTGTGTGTGTGTGTGTGTGTGCGTGCGTGTGTCTGCGTGTCCAGCCAGCTGTTCCCTCAGTTCTTTTTTTCCAGTCAACATAATGTTCTCTTCGTCTAATGAGACTTTGAATTTGGAGGGAGCAGAATCCAACTAGACAATCAGAAGGTTTTTATTTACTAATTTTAGATTCCATTTCCCTTTCACTCACATGAAGACATGCACACATACACATGTGCAGTCCTTGTGAAGGAATAGGTTTAGAGTATAGTAAGTCAAGTTATGTAATGTGTTTTACATCCTCCTCAAAACCAAGGCAAGTTCACTTTTAACTGTGTCAGTCATTCAGTGTAGATCAGGTAAACTGCATCATGGTCCTTTACCCATAACAAGTTAGTGCTAATGAACCAATTCGCTAGAAAATAAAGACTCATTGTCCAGTCAGATATCTTGTCAACTTTGTCAGTGTTTGAGTGAAGCATAACTCAAACACCCATCTCTCTGAACATATGTATGGCACGGGTTTAATCTCACTTTTGAACATGTAACAAAATTCAATTTTGGGATTGTTACTCACACTGAAGCTATCCTTGGCACCATAATGTTTCATTTACCCTTCCTTGCTCCAAGGGTAGCACCCCAAAAACATTTGTCCTTGAACTGCAGTTATAGTAGCAGCCGCTTTTTTCTGTACTTGTCTGTGAAGATAATTGCGTAGGCAACATTTGAAAGCAGATGTCACTGTTGTGTACAACAGGTCTAGGGAAACACATTTGATTTCATTGGCACTGATGATCAAAAATGGCAAAATATCCCTGGGCATGCAGTAACACTGGCAGCACTGCTCATCTGTGCCACCTCCAAATGTTGCCCATGCACAGTTATAAGAGGATCTTGTATCATATCCTGTTGATCAAGACTGAATTCCCTGTACTGTGAGGACTGTGTCCGGAATAATTTTGTAGTGTGTGTGTGTTTCTGGAATTTCTTTTTTGTCTTTGGTTCAAGGTCTCAGTCCCCTGAACTGGGTCCAGTATTCTCCCTACCCTTGTCACTGTTACCATCCAGAGACAGGCACACCATTGTGTGATTCACAATAGATTTTGGGAAAATCCCACCGCACCATTCCCACAACTTTTTTTATTTTTATCTTTTTGTTTTTTTGCTCACTTTAAACGGACTACTCTGAAACTTCTTCTCTTTTCTCAGTTTCATCCATTTGTCTGACCCATTCAACATGTGCATAGTGTACAGCACATTGTGAAGTTACATAAAAGACTAAGGTTTTTTTGTTGTTGTTGTTTTTTTTAACAACTGTATTGGTGCAATCAAAATTAACCCTTTACTATATTTAATAGGTTGCATTTGTTGGTAATTTAGCCCACCTTGCATTTCAAAGACTTCATACAGGCTTAAACAATTGTGTGTACACCCTGTATAGTGGAACACATTATTTGCACAGCTTCCATTTTAATGGTCTCAACACCATCTTTTAAAGCGACCACCTCCGACAAACTTCAGATAGATCAGAAAAGCTGGAACACTGACAGAGAGTATTGAACTGGGGCGAAGACAGAAAGCTTTTTCACCATGATAGCACAATTTAGTGCCACAGTCTGTATGTATGTGGGCACATTAGTCATGAGTATCACCCACTGAGACCCATGACTAACAGTGAACACAGTTTTTCCATCCTGGACAAACCAGAATAAAACAGTGTGGCAATGCAGAGAATATTTCTCTATTTGGAGTCCAGGGTTAAGTGAGGTTAGGTTTCTGATTCTTCAGGCAAGACCCCCCCGCCCAGTATTTCTCACACTTCTAGTAAAACTTGGATGCTGTGAAAGAATCAGCTCATCCTGTTGTGTTGCTTAGGTTTGACCATGAATTGGTAAATTACCTTTTGCAGTGACAAGTTACTGTATGCGCCCATTACCCCTTACACCCTCATGTGATCCTCACCTCTATTGATGCATAATTAATTAGAAGATATGTTTGTGCTATAAATAGTATTTCTGTAGTGGGCAAAGACGTGTATTCCTTATCTTTCATTGAGGAAATTAGCCATTATCACCTAAGTGAGAAATGTCTTTCATTGGCCAACTCAGTCATGTGACCTCAGTCCAACCATTTCTCTCCCTTGATGAAAACTGAAGGTGAAAATCCCCAAATCAAGCAAGAAGTTAAAATCGTTGTAGTACATGGCTACAGTGGCTTGTAGCATCACAGGGATGATAAATGTATGGTGATATCGAAGTTACTTTGTGTACTACAAACAAAAATTTGAGTCTTGAGTCTACTTCTGATTAACCCTGTGAGACCTGAACTATGAAAGAATGGTCAGAAAATTCTAATTTTTCAAATATGAACTCTTTATTTGTCCCTTTGACAAAATGTAAAAAAAAAATAATTAAAAAAATAAATTCTAATTATATTTTTTGTTTGTATCACACATGTCAAAACATTTGGAAAAGTGAGGGGGGTCCACCAGGAGTCAGTATACGAGCATAAGAGTTCATCTAAAAGGGTTAAATGCAAAGTTTATGCTTGATGGTGATGCAATGAGTCCCAGAAATGTGGGTATCATATATGATACGTACGGGCTCACAGGGTTAAACTGACAATTAGTAGTTGTTCAAAATCAAAACCGTGTCCTGGAGTACAGAGTCAACACAAGAAAAATGTGTCACTGTCCTTATACTTTCTGACTGCTCTGGCAGTAGGTGGTAGTCCACATAAATCAGCCTTTACGGGTTAATAATTCCAATTACAGGTTATGCTTGAATGAAACGTGTCATGTCATCATCTGCTGCTTATCTGGCTCCAGTCCCAGGTCACGGGGGCAACTCCCACCCAGTCCACAATGCACCAAAGTCCTATGGTACCTCCCACAGGTGGTGAGCGCATGGGGAAAGAGACTGAGTCTCGTGCTCTACCAACTGAGCTAACCAGGCGGCTGAATGAAACATGTTCTGTCAGAATAGTGCTATAAATGTAGGCCTCTAAAACTAGATATTTTGTCCATACCATGGAGCTGTATTTGGCAGACCTTTATATTTGTCATTTTACAGCCATGCCGGGGCAGACAAAATCCCTTTACCCTCCATCTTTCCGCACTCACGCACGCACACACACACACACATATAACTCTTTCCTTCGTGACCTCGAAACTGTTCATGTGATTTCAGCCATTATAAAACAGAAATAGGCGCACTACCTTGGGTGTTTTATAGATGGAGAGGCAGGGGATCGAACCCCAACCCTTTATTAGCAGAAAGGGACTGCAGTAAACCTTGTAGCTGAGTGTGGCTCTTTGTTATCAAAGACAGGGTTAAGAGAGTTGTTTGTGCTCTACATAAAAACTGTTTTTTCCATTCTCTCCCTCTCCCTCTGTCTTTCTCTGTTTAGATCTAGTTGTCCATCATATTCACTCTAGTTTGTGTTCTGTCATCATTATTTCTTTCTCTGTCCAATAAGGGGTACATCATTATTTTTCTATTAAGTATGACATTGGGGAATGAAATGCTGTTGTTGTTTGGTTGAGATGATTGATAGGTCCACCCATTTATACATCTGCAGTATATCCTCCTGTCACAAAGTTCAGGCACTTGGACAGTGAGAAGGGAAAGATGTACATGTAAACATAGTTTTGAACTCAGTATATAGTCACAACAAGTGCAACAAGAAAAAACAGAATTTGAGAAATAAAGACACAGAAGAGAAGAAAGCGAGGAGTTTTGTTCTTCAGTATACTGACTGTACCGAGTAGGACCATATTTCTTTGGTCTCCATTATTAATGCCAGCTCTGGGTGACCATAAATCCACTGGAATATACTGTACCACATCACCCAATCACCAAAGACTGCACTGCTGGAAGCAGACACACACCACACTTACAGACTGCATTTCTAAAATGATGGTTTGAAGGGGAAGCATTTCAAAGGGCTCTAATTTGTCATTTTTTGCTCAATCAGCATTCATACACGGACACACGTACACACACTACAAGAATATCCATACACACAGATAACAAGGCATGCATTCAAACGGAGAAAAAAGACTCAGATCAACACATGCAGCCTGGCAGTCAGCATGCCAACACATACAGGACACGAACACACTTAAAACACATGCATATTTGTGCTTGCGCACATGTACACTGCCAAGTGCTACCACTAAACCACAGCTTTTCTCATGGAAAAACACATTTGTGCTATTAAAACCCGTTGCTCAGTCCGTTTACTTTCCCTCTCAGTCTGAATACAGACAATGTGTAATGAACTTATATTTAACTGCAGCTCAGTTGTGTAAGAGAGATTTCTCGACTGTGAGGACTTTCCCTTCATTAAGCGTTTTTGCAGAAAAGGCTCTTTATTTACTTTGCTGACTGATTCAACTAAGAACTGAATCACATTACAAATTTTACCCATTGTACAAATTGGATAAGTTTTAGCGTCTGGCATCTCTAGAGACTTCCAATGTAAATTTATCATCTGACAAACCAGCATTATTTCAGAAGTGGCAGGGTAGGACCTGCATTCCCCCCTGCTGGCCTCAGTGAATACAAGGATGACTGACTGGATAAAGAAATGAATGCTAATGGAGAATGCATGTCAGGCTGTTTTTGAGCAGAGATCTGATGTAACTAAGAATAGTTGGTTTGCAAAGGTTATCTAGCGCAGAAGTGAAAAAGACAGCATCACACGAGAAGAACATGTGCATGCAAACATAAGATCATACACACTTGTCTACACATACAGACAAGCAACATGTGGACACAGTCATGCATCTGCACACAAATACATACTTTGCAGTCAAACAGTGGTGTTTCCTGAGTAATCATGGGATTGAGCCCAATGCTGTTACTCACTTTGGCCTTATAAGGAGAAGTAGAGCGTTGGAACGGTACAAATGTGCTGAATCTAATGGAACAGAAAGGAAACTGGGCTCACACTGATGGTTCAGAACAACTGCGAGACGAGAGAGAAGTGGGGATCAAGACAGAGAGAATAAGTGGTGAGAAGGGACAGGCAAATGCAGAGCAATTAGAGAGAAGATATTCTGCATTTGACAAGCTTTCATTTTTATTATGCAGCAGAGTTTTAGCAATGTAACGTTCATTTTCTTAAATATCTTCAATTGAAAATGTTCTGTAAAGTATGAAAAGTCAGGGGAGGACTCATTTTCTGTGAATATTCCTCAGCATTTCTCCATTTCATTTATTATCGCCTTCCTCCCTCTCTCACCGACCTCTGGTTTATCTGTGTGTGCGTGCATGCGTGTGTGTGTGTGTGTGTTGATGTATGTGAATACACCCAGCAGCAGGTCAGGAGGTTGTAATCCCCAAGTCAGACAAGATGGGATCAGTGCCGACTCAGTGGACCCAGACACATAGCTTCGTCTACTGGGACTAGCATAGACTTACTCACGCACACGTACACACACACACACACAAGTACAGATATGATATACATCCTCTCACTGTCTCAGTCAATAATGGAGATACTCTCATGCTCAGACATTTATTGTCTCTCTCTCCTCTGTCTTTCCTATGTTCCCTTTCTGTCTCTTTCAAGTCCCCATGGACCACTGCGCCATTGAGCTAAACTCACACACACTCACACTTAGTCATGAGGTAATCTTCAGCGAGGTTCGGTGGTTATGACTGACTGGAGCACTTAACGACCGACTCATTGTCAGAGATTTGGAGCCATTAACAGTTAAATCATTCACACCGACTGACCAAGTAAGATTCACATTAATGTGTGTGTGCTAGAGAGTGGGGCGGTGTAATGGTACCTGTAGTAACTGAGAAAAGAGAGAGAAACCTTGACAGTGTTTACAGATTTAAGACGATACGTGTGTGTGGAGTTAGAGAGGCTAATATGAAAGCCACTGCTGAAAATCAGACCAAATGCATAACCATTTTGAGTCAGACTGGTCCAAGCCAAGTCACACAGGCTCTGTTTGATTTGGCTGGGAAAGAGTAGAAGCAAAACCTGGTGTTGATAGAGATCTGCTTTATACTCACAAATTATCTAAGCAAGTAAAAATGCCTAAAACAACACAAAACTGACCTACAGTAAGCACTTATGTCACATGCTTGCAATACACTGCAACAGTAAGACTCACTGTGCCGACGAACCTTCAGTGGACTCAGAAAATCTTTGGAGCTTACATCCAGCTGCCTGCATGTTGCTCTTTTCTCACTGAAGTATTGAAAATCTAACCACAGACTTCTCCTCCTTTTTAGGCTCAGAAGTACATGTTCTCTTTTAACAGGGGAAATGTTCTGATTCTAGTGGGACAAATCTCAGAATAAAAATGTATCTTCTTATTGATGGACAAGAAAGGCATAAGTTTTATCATTGCATGTGTATGGTATTTCTAAAAGAAAACCGCGAGGTGAGACTGAGGTCACCTCATGCATTCTTCAGACCAGGTGTACACACAGTTTTCTAGAGCCGACTGCAGGTGACATGATCAGGAGTAGATAAAATCTAAGAGAAGAGACATATTCATTTAGGTGTTTTGCTATTTTCGCTGATTGTATCATTAATTTTGAATTTACACATCAATCTGTAAAGTTTTGATCAAAGGCATTTATAAGATTAATTTTAATTAACTGTTTATGAGTGACAAACTACATCATTCTTTTTTTTTTTTTTCCCTGTCGGTGATTTTTTAATTTTGCTGTCAACCGTGAAGTAGCATACCTAAGTCTATTTCAACATGAGCGTTTCAAATTAATCATTGATCATCTTTTTGACGTTTAATAATGATGACTGAGATATTACATCCGTACAGATCCGTGTGATAAATTAGTGGTACGGACTCTGTAAATAGCCACAGCCGTGTGTACTGACAGTTGCTCTGATGCTGCAGGAGAACCTCGCCGAGTTGACACATTCGGTAAACCTTCACATCTTCTTTGCCATTCTTCTAACTGACAGGTCTGATGAGTGGTGGAGTACAGGCACAAGTATAGTGATGCAAACAGATGTTTAAGGCCATTTCTACATCTGCTAATTTGAACTGTGGGAGTGGAAATGAAAACCATGTACATGCGACCAGTTCCACAATGACTGAAATTTAAAGAACAGACCCAGGTGCATGTGTGGCTTTATAAATCTGATGAAAAGAACATGTATGCATATTTCTGTCATTGTGCATGCACACAGTCAGAGAGTAGAGGGTAAACAGTCTCCAAATTCATGCATCAAGATGAAAAAGATGAACAAAATGATGCAGTAAAGCGTGATGTAAATATGTTGGATAAATAATGATGTGGTGTAATACTAAAATGTCTGAAATATCTGTCCACTGTAGCCATCTCTAAATGATACATCCATTGTCACTCCTGTGTAAAGGGTGCTTATCATTGCCCATAATCTTGTGGCCTCAGGATTAAATTGGTGACCTCTTGCTGGATTAGACAGCATCATAATTCACGAGGTCATTTGAGAGGAAAGACGGGGATCGAAAGAAAGATGAGATGGGATTTAACTAGAGGAAATGAAAGGACAGTTGGAGAGAGTGAGGGGTAGAAATCATGAGAGGAAAATGAGAAGGGAAGGAAACCAGAAAAAAAAAACATACAGGAGGAAAAGTCAACAAATGAGAGAACTGTTGAAGGTCAAAAGTGGACAGAATAGTTAAAAAGAGGCAGAAAGAATGAGGTGACGAGGTAGATAAAATCAAGAAAGAAATATAGATAGGGAGTAGACGGGGTGAAAGGGAAAGCATGAGTGAAACGGATGGAGGGAGAGAGGAAAAGACTGAAAAGAGAGAGTTATGCGTTGGGTCATTATGGAGGAATGTTAATATGATTAGTGAATGACTCTGACCTTGCTGTCTGGGACTGGTGCCTGGATGGTCTGATGACTGCTGAACGTCTGTTAGACACACACAGACACACACACACAATAAAACACAAGGATGAAAACACACATCAGACATATATGCCAGAACGAGCACACACGTACGCACAGTGCACACAACAATGAACACACAATCTCACATTAACTCAGTAGTAAAGAATTATGTCTGAATACATACACTTTCTCTTAAACACACACACACACACACTCCCTCGCTGGCATGTGTGATTTGTGTCTTCTTTCTTCCAGCAGGGCAGAGTGAGTCAACATGTCATGACTTATTATCTGTTTATAACATGCACGATTCCCTACAGCCTGGCCTCATAAAGTTTGGTTTGAGATCCAGAACGGTTCACGGATCTGTGGTTGTTGGGTCCCCACATGACTACCTCTGTAATTTGTTTGTGCCTGAGTCCTGAGGTGAGAGACAAAATTCCTCTTGTAGTTCCTGACATGAAAAGCTGAAGAAGCCTTAATTCAATGATTTAATTGTCTGTGTATCAGCCAGTGACCTCACTAAAGTGTACTGTGGTCTGTTAGCTGTAGAAACACACAGTTGCAGCTGTTGGACACCACAAGAAGAAGTGTTTTCTTCTTTTCACTGTCTTTAAAGAACAATAGACAAATCTCAATGTTCCTTTTAATTTTCCTGTGTTGCTATATATTCACTGGTTCACCAACAAAAAAGGCAAAGAAATAGTCCATATGTTAACATAAACCATCAGTCATGGAGTTAGCAGCCACTTGCTAACCCTGGTGAAAGATGCTGCACTTTTGGTAACTGCTTCACAATCAAAGCCTTTCAGGAAGTGTTGTCTTTTTAGAAACACTAAATCAACATGTCATGACTTATCTGTTTTTAACATGCATGATTCCCCACAGTCCAGCCTCAGTCCAGCTCTGACAGAACAGCTGGGTATCTGTAGCATGGAGGTTAAAACAAAAATGATGTGGTGCTGAATTCCTAACCAGAGAGACTCTAAATAAGAGAGTGCTAAAAGGTGAGCATGGCGAGCCTTTTCAAAGCAGCCCTGTTTCTCTACAGTACACACCTGCATGACCACATACGTTGAGGGTTGAGGCATCAAAAAGTCATATATGAAGTTATGGGTTGCTGTGAGTATGCAATGGAAATATTTATAACGGGAGAACATGTGTGTGGGAACAGGATCAGACTAAGTCATGTTGGTTCTTCAGCCAAATAGGACAAAAGAGACACATGGCTGTGGATTGTTTTAATTTAAAGAATATATAAAACTACATGAACATGCCATATTAAACCTGACCTTTATCCAGGAACAGACTCAAGAAACGACTGCCCACAAGTGATGACTTTTGATTCCTGCTGTCAATTTGATTGGGCAGTTACACATTCTTTGTTCTTCAGCTTCAAAATGTTATGATTTTGTTTGACTTTGTGAAAGGAAATCATCTATTTTAACTACTTTTGAACCACTAAACTCTGTGCACTGTGTTTATAGGCCTGTGTCTCCCACGTTAAACCTAAGACTTAATGTAGTATCCATTATTTTATTTCAGATTGACTCACCTGTACCCGTCCCAATACAAATGCTCTGGACATTAGGTTAAAATGGCCATGCTTTATAAGTGTCTACACCAGGACATGTACAGTACATGTTTTTCAACACACATACACACGAGGTTTTTAGGCCATATCAATATCACATGCAGAAATATAAATTATCCTTTAATCTAGTGTGAAAGCGTCTCTTGTTGCACTGCTGTTGGCACAAATGGTTGAAATAATACAGTTTACTATGTAGAGGTCACATTCTTGGAAAATCTGTGGTTGTGGTCATGGTTGTGTGTTTAGCTGCGTGTGTGTGTGTGTTTTTCCTTTCAGGTATAGCTCATTGGTCTACGCATTCTTATGTCCTATCAAATCTAGATTTCTATTTAGCTCTCATGACTTTCATTCAGGCTTTGAGAAAGATGCCAACAGGCAAACATACAGACAAACACACAAAGCCTTGTCCAGTTATGTGGGTAAAGAGTGATGCGTTTTGGTCCAGTGGCGAGTGTTATCACCACTGGCCACTGCACTGTGGACAGGACAGATAGCCAACTGCCATTCACTTGTGTGTGTGTACATGGTTTATTTTTTTTTCCTGGATTGTTGGCTCAGCTGTGTTGTCGAGGACATACACACCTCTATGTGTCAAATATGTGTACCTGTGTGCACGCTGTATACACACTTTTGTCAGTGTGTCAGCAAGCGAGGATAAAGTGCGTGCATGTGTGTGTATTTGGATATTGTCAGCGATTCTTATAGCAGCATGCAGCTCTTGAGCTTCTGAGAGAGAAATATCTGACGTTGAAATATGGTGAGTCATCTGGTAGATAAGAATTACTGAGAGCTGGAGAGGAGGGGAGGGATAGAAAGGGGGAGAGACTGAGAGACATTCAGTAGGAAGGAGTCAGTGAGTTTCAAAATAAGAGCAGGTTTAAGAAACTCAAGAGGTGTCTAAAGAGAGTGAGTGAGTGTGTGGGAGAAAGAGTCAACTTATGCCTCTTTTAAACTGAGATCCCACCGTATTGGCCTTACGAAGATCCCCTCATTATGCCAGCTTTGCTTGTTCACTCTGAACCAAACAAAGTCGGCATAATGCTGCCTCAGTGTGTGATTTTACATAGCACGCCGGCGTTTCAGAGTCAGAGGCGTGATGTGTAACATCATCCCATGCCGCCATGCCCGTTCTCCCTTTTACACAGACGCCGATTCGACTCTGTGACCACCTCCGCTGCCAGCTTATTACAACATTCCCATTTTGAACACACTGCATTAAAGTGGCATCAAAGTCACACAGTGAAAACATGGTGTGCTATAAACCTGAGAAGAGAGAGATGCTGAGGAGGAACATCAGGAGCACAAACAACCTCATGCTGAATTGATCAGATTTAGATTTTAGTTCACATGATCAAACCTTTGAGAAAGACGCCAACAGGCAAACTTAAACACACACACTCAGCTTTGTCTAGGTATGTGTATAGAGTGTTTGTTTGACATACCACCATGCATAGTATATACCTTTATGTACATTTATTAATACAAACATACCACTTAAAAAAAATTTAGAAATGTTATTCTGTTTAAGTGTGTACTTACTGTAGCTGCATGTTTGGTTTTCTCTTCTATTTCCCTGTCACTACAGATGAACTGTGATTCTATGTCAGCAAAGCAAAGAGAAATTGCAGCTGAAAGAGATGTCTAGAGAGAGAGTGCTATCTTTAAAAATGGGGGAGATTGTGCGTCAGGGAAAAGATTCAGCAAGAGTTGTACAGAAATAGAGAGGAAATTCAAGTTACATGCTGAGATATTGAGAGAGGGCGAGCTTATGTAACTATGGCATTTCAATACAGCTGTCCAAAATGCTGACTGAAAGGAAGTCAGTTTCACTTAATGTTTTCTGTGATAAAGAATAGACATACTGCTAAAATGCAGGGAGAATTTTCACTCCAAATCTGTGTAACTAGTGAGGCAGAGAAAGCTTTTCAAGTTCCACTGCTCTCTGCATTTTGTTGTATTTCCTCCATACAGCTCACTTGATATTCTTTTTCCAACCCAGTAACATTTAGGCCTTTCCATTTAATACTCAAATTTTCACAGCTTGCCAACTTTACCTGAAAGAGCTCTTCATTAAATTAGGCTTAATGGACAGGAAATCACTGGCCTGCCTTGGTGATTTTACTATTTTTAAAGTAAAGCAGAGATAGAGAGGAAGGTGATTTTGGAGGGAGGAAAAAAAAGTAAATTGAGTTTGAGCTAAAACTCTTCTGTGTGTAATGCATCCATAATGAAAGGCACATGGAACTGCTGCACATTGGAACCTAGTTATGGCTGGACAGAAACTAAAATGCTAAATCACAAGCTTAAAACAGCATTGTTTTGTAGATTATCAATGTTTAAGAAACATAAGGTTATGCAGGGAACCTCCAGAAAATAGAATAAATAAAGCATAGGTGGTCTCCATCTTAAGATCTGCCAGGTTTACAGCTTGGTTTCCTTTTCATTTCTTCTAGTACCAATGGAATTCTCCCATTGGTCGCTTTTAAATGGAGAGATTTGTTTCCAACTGCTAACTCAAAACTAGCCAACCTCTTCAGTGAAGATGTCTCAATAGTGTTTGGGAATTCAGGCCAAGTCCCTCACACGCTCTCTCTCTCTCTCTCTCTCTCTCTCTCTCTCTCTCTCTCACTCTCTCTCTCTCTCTCTCTCTCTCTCTCTCACACACACACACTCGCACACACACACGTACACACTCTTCCTCTTTGCCTCTCCCTCTTCTCTCCCTCTCTGTCCTCCCATCTGTGAGTTCAGATGAACAGAAGTCTCCCGGGGCTTTTCATTGGCCGAGCTCCACACTAAGAGGCGAGCTAATTGGCCAGCTGGGGCCCAGCCGGTTGTTGGAGACATGGCATTGGCCGAGAGAAGGGTCAAGTGACATGTCATTGGTCAGATTGGCTGGTAACCTGGCAACACTTCAGGCTTTGCCTCTTGAGAAAAGCCTGGTGAGAAGCAAAAAAAAAAAAAAAAAAACAGGGAAAGACTGCTGAACATAATTTGGCAACAGCTTTTCTGAAAAATTGTCAGTTAATTTGCAGCCTCTTAGAGATATAAAAGTGTGTATTTATGGGAGTTGCAGTCCTTGTGTAAATTTGCAAATAACCCTCAATCATTAGATCCTAAATTGTTTGAGGCACCGTGTCACCTTCAGTTTCACCAATTTATCAATCCAAACAGGCAAGACGTCACAGCCAACCGGTTACCATGAGAAGCAAGAGTGTGTGTGTGTGTGTGTGTGTGTGTGTGTGTGTGTGTGTGTGTGTGTGTGTTTGAATTTCCTTTGAGTGGTCTTGCACTATGCTGAGTTGAAATGATGATTATGTAAAAACAGCACTGAATGAAGTTATCCTGTTTTGCTCTCTTCAGTTATCACTCACCCCCCATGTGATTTGAAGCCTAGTATTTCTGTTCAGCGTCTCCTTCTCCATCTACCATTCATTGTTCTTTATTTTCTCTCTCATATTTTTCTCTGGTTTCCCTGTTGACTTGAATACCTCTAATCCTTACATCTATTTGTCTTCTGAAATCAAACTCTACAGTGGACGCTTGTGACAGTTTCACACATTCTGCAACATTAACGGTAAAGTGACCCATATGAATGTCTCCTGATCTCAGATCCCTGTCCACAGAATGGTATTGTTAAAAAAAAAAGTTTGAACAACTTCAAACTATAACATTATTCACTCAAGTTAGCTTAAATTCTTTAACAAAACGCTGTTCCCTTTGTTTGCAGTGCCTCTGCTGAAAAGCTAGTGTTATGGAAGAGCAGTTGCACTTCACAGGGAGCAAACGGCCTCACTATTATCCATGATTTTTGCATCTGTGGTGTCAAATCCAAAATGCTTTTAAACATTACTTAATGATTATTTGCACGGCTCACTAGTTGTCTCTATTTTGCATTAAAGACAAGGATGATAATAACCTAGTTTACTGAGGGCAGCGGGGCATGCAGTTGGTCAGATAGGCAGTGTGTTTTAGGAAAACCCACAGTCTGAGGTACAAGCACGAGTGTATGAGTCCTTTTGAAGGCACAGCTTGCTGCACTCCTACACTGTTTTTTCTGGGTTGTTTTTTTTTTTTTTTAGAAGAGATCAGCACAGATCAAGTTTTTTTTGTTTTTTTTTCAGACAGTTGTACTGTTAAGCTAAGGTGAGGGAACGACTGGGGATGTGGTTAAAAGAATCCCATGTTAGTAACAGAGAGCATGCGAACATCAGACTTCTGTGTAAAAGTAGCGCCCTTTGTCCACCCCAGTTTGGATACATTCATTCATTACGCACTAAGCCATAAGAGGTTTTTGTTAGGAAACATAGACATAAGTGATTTTTAAATGTTTGAACAAATGACAACCACTGTCGTGTCTCTGGTGAGGACAGTCTCTACAGTCAGAGAAAGAGAGACACAATCTTTCTCTTTCTCTCTTTCGCTGTAGGTTAATATCTGTCCACCTTCAACTTTATATTAAGTAGCAGAGTGAGCTAATCCAGAGGAAATGAGAGGTTGAGGTTAGTCACCAAGGATTAGTCTGGTCCCAGGACATCAAACGTTCCATTCCCACCCAGGAGATAATCATAGCCAGGTAAGCCAGGAAATTAAGTGACTGCCTTTCGGAGGGTTTCTAATCCCCATCTTGCTCTCCCCTTACATTTCTCATTCTTTCCCACCCATCCTGCTTTCTCTAATTCTGTTCTCCTCCTCTATCCTCCCCCCCATCCTCTGCCCCACCTGGACTAGAGCTAAGTCTACATCCTGGCCAATCTGCAACAGACTGCTTGTGTCTGCAAGAAAATGTCCATCTCTATTTCTTAGAGGGCATGTGATAGATGACACTATCCACCCTTGTACTGAAGGTAATATGTGACCCTTCAGCCAAGTCAGAGCTTTCAGGCAAATTGAAAAGTGTTCAGTGATGTTTTCTCATCTCTGTCAGGATTTTTGAGATTTTTGTGTGTACAACATGCAGACAACTTAGTTTTCCTTCTGTGCACAGTCATTATGACACCATATCAGCCCAGTCTTTTCAGATACATTGTGAAATAGCTAAAAGGTGCTTTTTAATGCAGTTTTTGCTCAATTTCTGGAAAACGTTGACTACTAGAAAAGAGAAGGTTCTCAGGAGTTATGCAGTATAGAGCAGAAAAGCCTTAAGTTTTAAAGATGTCCAGATGGGTATATCTGCATGTTCAGATGTGCAAATTCAGGTTCGCACATCACATGTACAGTATATACAAACACACCTTTCATGAATGAAAAAAAATTCAGTATAGATTAATATGGTGTTATTATTACTTCTCTTTCAATTTCTCTCTCTACATTTCATATAGAGTTAAGATCGATCTGCATTGTTGTGAATGTTTATATCATTCAGTACTGTGTGTGTTTCTCATCTCATTCCACAATATAGGCCAACTTTATAACACGTTATTAATGTAGAAAGACCCGAGATTCATAGTTAGTGTTTTGTAGTTTTATTCACTGTAATGAAATACTTTGGGAGTGGTAGCAGGTCTTATTGTATGTGGTAGTGGAGGGCCTCAAAGTCCCAGCATTACCTGAACAGACAAGATGGAAGTGGCAGGATGTCTTGAAAAAGTGAGAAAAGTAGAAAAACAGGAGATGAGAAGGCAAAAGAGCAATGTAAAAATGAAGAGGACAAGATATAAAACATGTTGAGACTGGAACAGTATGACAGAGGAGACAATAGGAGAGAGGAGGTCAGGACTTTCATGAGATTAGAAGACATAGAAAATATAGGAAATATAGGAAAGAATCAAAAGACACCCTGGCCATCACTACCCCCCGACTGGAGCCAATCATCTGAAAGAGGAAGAGAGTGTGTGAGCGAGGCAGAAAGAGAAAGTGTCACTTTCATCCTATTACTGCTCCATCTAACCTGCCACTGCAGCCACCTGCTCCCACTGTCGCACAATCACACGCACTCACGCGCATACAAAACGTATATATTTTCATATTTAGCACATGCATACATCCTCTCTCTCTCACACACACACACAGGAGTGCACAGTTGGGAGGTGGCTGTGCTGCTCTTATGTGCTTATGCTCTTATGCTAAGTCCTGCTCCTGAGATTTCATAGAGAAATAAATAAATAATCCAGGATTCCACAAATAAAAACCCAGAAGAGATTTTCCTACCTAAGGCGCTGACATTATAAAAATGGCAGAGGGGGTGAAAATTTACCCTGCTCTCATCTTTGCTGTCTCCGTCCTCTCTCCCATCATCTCTATGTCTCTGTCAGGTAAATTGTGTCTCCTTTAACCCCTGCTTCTTTTCACTCTCCCATATTTCTCTCTCTCTCTCCCACTCTCTCAGTCTTCCTTGGAATTCACCTTTCTTTGTTCCCCCTAATCCTCAAAGGGGAACTTTTTTAAGTCGGGAAGTTTGGGGTAGAGAGAAGGAGTGAGACGCACAGATGGAGAGTGGGAGGGTAGAGGAAGAGGGATATACTATCTGGGTGGCAGGGAGTGGGCTTAGAGGTAACCAAATTATCTGGCTTCACTTTTTCGGCTCTCCTTCTCCTCATCCTTCTCTCTGTCCCTCTATATATGCCATCACCCCGACTCTTCCTTTCTCTCCGTCTCCCTGTCCCCTTATCAAGTCCCCACCTTGCACTTTCAAGGACAAGCTTAACTGTTAAGAACACTAAGGATTGGATAAACCTGTGTGTGTGTGTGCTTTTAAATGTATGTGTGATTTTGTGTCCATTCCATCTTTTATTTATTTATTTTACTGCATGGATAATATGTGTCTTTGTCATCTTCTGAATGTGTACTCAGTACTGTGCGCGCACACGTGGATATTGTGCATATGTGCGTACGTGTGTACACATGTGTTTTTGTGTGTGTTTCTCCTAGGGCTTTACAGAAGAGGCTAATCCTAGCCTCTCTGCTATCGCCTTACCTTCCTTCTTACTATCGTTTATTTATCCCCATCTCTCTCTCTCTCTCTCTCTCTCTCTCTCTCTCTCTCTCCCTTTCTCTCCCTCTCTCCCTTTCATTTCTATCCCTCACTTTCCTCCCTCTCTCTTCCTAAAATATATATGTGTATATAAGATATACACACACTTACAAAAATAGCTGCAATTTGAACTGGAAAAGTGCACAGCAAGATCATATTTCATTGTTCAGGATCAGAAATTGTTAACACAGGGGACTTAGTTCCCATTTAGGGACAAAAGTCAGTCCTCCCCAAAAGAAAACCATTCATAGGTGCTTTCACACCTAACTTGTTTCCAACCATTTCAAACAAACTGTGGAGCGTTTGCCCACTTAGTGCAGGATGTTTGGGCCGGTGGGAAATCTGTCAGTTGAACTCCGGTGTGGACTAAACAACCAGAGGCAGTGTCGGTCCAGTTCCAAGCTGGCTTCGGTGCAGTTCGTTTGTGGTCTCAAAACAAAACAAAACAAAACAAGCCAGCCACAGAAGTGTGTGAGAGTAGATATCTGATTTTAGCGTAAATTCAAAAGCTGAACTTTTACTAAATCCATTTGCTTATCATAAACTATTACAAATGTGACCTGCTCATCTAAATAAGCATGCATAGCCTAATTTCATACAAGGGGATTTATTAATCATGGAAACATGTACACATGGCACTGTGTGAATGCAATGAGTTTTTCCTGGTACGTCACAAAGTGAAAATTTGAGGTCAGAGGTGGGTTTTTCTTGCATCTCAGTGTGTACCAGTTTAAAACCAGTTTAAACATACACTGAACCAGAACTAAAATGCAGCGATGTAAAATTTTTGTGTCTGTGTGTGTATGTGTGTGTGTTTGTGTGTGCAGTGAGTTTGCTGGGATGCTACGTGCTTGATAACTTTTAAATGCCATTTAAAAAAAAGAGGAATTAATTTGATTGATAGGTCTGCGGACTGATATGCATACAAACACACAAACACGCACACACAAACCTAATATGCGGTCTCTTCCGTCGCCTCACAGACCTACACTAAATAAACAGGATATGCTTTGCATTAAGTAGTATTAATCGCTTTATTCATGGGAGACGCTCTAAGCTGCATGCTTTGGGGAAAATTGACCTTCTGTGGTCTTAATTGTACCAGAGGCTCAACAGCGCTGTGACATTTAACTGTGCTCCAGTCTTAATTCTTAGCTCTTTATTCTAGTGCTTTGCTGACATTTCAGTAGGAAGAGGGTTTGTGAATAAAGATGTTCGCTGCTTCTTTGGTGCTGTAAACAAATAAGCAAATTTGCCCATGGTTATTTTTATTCTTCCACTATCTTTCTCTGCCTCTGTTACAGTTTTGTGGGAGACTTTGGCTTTTGTTGTCTATCACCCTCACTCTTTTGGCTGCCTTTCTCTGTGCCTCTGAGATTTTACAACCCAACAGCGCAAAATGACTACAGTGGTGTATGTCTGCAGAGGTCTTGTGGGGTTGTTGATCAATAGCAATGACTCAGCGATTACTTTGCCAGGTGCTGAGATCTCGGGTTGTGAAACTTCACTTTCCGGCCCACACCTTTTACTGTGTTTTTATAAACACACACGCACAAATACCACCCACTTAGACAGATTTTTATTTTCCCAAAGATGGCTCACAATTCTACAAGCAGGTGAATCACAGTTCATTAGATTTTATTAAAAGCTAAGAGAAGAAAAAAAAACCCAAAACTAAGCATTTTTGTTAGAACTGAAATTTAAAATAAATCTGAAAGCAAATTATCACGTCCTTTTAACAAACCAGAAAAATGGAAATAGTTTAGGTCGCTGGTGAAAGTACAAGCCACAAGCTACCAGCCTGTGATGCTGATGCATATCTTATGGAGCAATGAACAATTCGCTTACTGTAGTTGACTTTTCTGAGAGCAACTGTCTCTTGTGTGGTCTGCACAGACTCATTAGAAGAATGATGAGCTATGGAAAGGGCTCATTAGAATAGCTGTGTGTGTGTGTGTGTGTGTGTGTGTGTGTGTGTGTGTGTGTGTGTGTGTGTGTGTGTGTGTGTGTGTGTGTGTGTGTGTGTGTGTGCAGAGGTGAACTTGTATGTGAATGTGAATAAGTACGTTCTTGTGAGTGTGCTTGTCGACTCTCTTTCCTTTAGTGCTACTTTGTTAAGAGGCTGTAGTAATTAGCTGGAGAAAATGGATGGCTTTTCACCAGCAGCTGCAATTACTGCTTTCTCTAGAATGAATGGATGGACGGATGGGAGGATGGCATACGGTATTAAATGAACAGATGGAGAGTTATAGAGAGAAGAATAAATAAAGACTGGGGTGCTGTGATGGAGGGCAGGGGTGAATGAATGGAAGGAAGTATGCGTGGTTGGTTAGAAGTGGGGGGAAGGAAAGATGGAGTGTGTGAGGAAGAACAGGATGAATGAGCGAGCTTGTTTTACCCTGTCCTCTTGTTTTGTTTTGTTTTGTTTTGTTTTGTTTTGTTTTGTTTTTTTATTGCTTGAGTGACAGTGGATGGCATCACAACTCATTCGCTTGTGGCCAGAAATGACGGAGAGGTTATGAAGGGTATAAGCCAAATTTCATATGAGTTTTGAAAGGAAATTTAAAAAAAAAAAAAAAGAAAAGAAATTACAAATCAACATTTTGTACTGAAACCGGTGTTAGATATCCCTCTGATGCCTTCCGAGCTGAATCATCGCTCACTTCACACAGGGGAGACAGGTGTAATATTTTTTCTCTCCCTCACTCGAGACTATGATGACATATTACTGATATCGTTTTGATTAACAGGGTGTATTAATCTTAAACACACAGAACGTGGGTGTGCAGGAGTGTGATTAAGTATGTGGTTGTGTATGCATGAATTTCCTTTTTTTTCCTGTGTGTGTGTGTGTGTGTGTGTGTGTGTGTGTGTGTGTGTGTGTGTGTGTGTGTGTATGTGTATGGATTTAAGTATTTTCTCCATCCCTGTGAAATAATAAGAGCATGCCTGGGGTGAAGTAATCACATGGAATGGCCTTCAACATGAGCTGGTGACAAAATCCAACTAATAGCACACAGCCAGGTGTTGTAATTTCCTAAAAACCTGAGGCAGTTTTTACACCGTGTGACATGCCTGAGTGAAAGCTGGAGGGCTTTTTGCTTTTTTCTTTAAAAAAAAAAAAAGAACTGTTATAAAGATGGTGGCTATTTCATTGTAAATGTGTTGTACATTTAAAGTTCTTTGCACTGTGCTTATAAACTGTATATATATATATATATATATATATATATATATATATATATATATATATATATATATATATATATATATATATATATATATATATATATATATATATATATATATATATGTGTGTGTGTGTATGAGCTGCTGTTTTCCCTGGTGTTTTAAGCCTAGATTGTCTAAGAGGGAGTCAAAAGGGCCCAGTGGTACTAGTCTAGAGGTTACTGCAAAGGAGGACAAACACCACTGTAAAAACTGTACACTCAGTCAGGACTACAAAATTATATTAAAATTATCTGAGAATTGATAAGAATTGATATGAAAAATATAAATTTTCATATGTAATAATTTTATCAGGGTTGACTGAGCCTACAGCCACAGGTTGGCCATGCACATTTGCTAAATAGCATCCAAAAGTTTATTTTATAGTGTCAAAATACATTTTGATGCTACTTATAAAATTTATAAAGAAAAAGAATACTGGTGAGAGTTTGGATCCTGGTCTTGTTTAACGGGGGATAATTGGGAGCAGGGAGGTTGTAGTAACGGGACAGTTCACATTTTAAGGTGGACAGTGTCTCAGTGGCACACTCTGGCTATAACCCTCCCCTCTTCTTCATAGTCAGTTTGTTCCGAAAACAGGAGTTTAATATCATACAGTATTTAAAGCCACACTTACAATGTGTGAATTCACCAGGGACACCATTTCCATTGTGAAAAGATCATCACTTGAATGGTTATTGTCTTTTGCTGTGTGCAGTCGCAGGCTTCCTCAGGTGGCCCTCATCCAAACACACCCAGATGCAACTGTATACACACACACGCACACACAGGCATTAGGCATTAGACATTAGGTATATCACACCCTGCAGTATAACACACACACACACACATAAACCGCAGTCTCTTCAGAGCTGTGTTTTAATTGAGTCAGCTCAAAGTGCTGGCTGAGCAGAACGATATGTCTGATACGGATTAGGACCAGCCTTCCCTTATTCATCGATTTCTACAGGGGTGGAAGGCTGGGTGGGGGGGCACAATGGAGGGAGGACAGAAAGGGAGCAAAATCTTTTTTTATTGATTAACGGAAGGAGAAAAGGACATTGGGAGTGAAAGAAAGACAGGGATTGAGAGTAAAAGAAATGTATGGGAGGAGGATGGTGGGTTATTGTAGAGGAAACCCTTCCCCTTTCTGTTAGGTTAACAGAAAAACCAAATCTGTGCAGTGACTGATTTTAGGCCGGGAGGGGGTAGCATGACAGCTGTGGAATGGAAGAGGGATGGAGGTAAATGAAAGAGCGCATGATGAAGAGAGAGTTAAGCGATTGATGGGTGGTAAGGAGAAAGGACAGTGGAGTAAGACAACATCAAGTATATAGGAGGAAAAAAGAGATTTTAACTAAGAGTAAGGGACGGAGATTTTACATTGCTCAGAGGAATCCTTTATTTCACTTAAGGAGAGTTGGTTAATGAAGGGAAGAGATGAGGTGTGGACAGGGAGCGGAAGAGAGATCGAGGAAGAGAGGTGAGAAAGAGTCTGATGGCGGGATGAAGAGAAAGAAGAGGGAGATGATAGAGTGTGGAGAGGAGAGAGGAGGAAAAAAAGAAAGAGACACTTAACATTTGGGCTAAGTAGCCTCATTGAGGCAGTGTGCATGTACCAAATACTCCATGTCGATCTAAATCCCTTTGAAATCCTTGACACAGCTCGAGTGATAAGGATGGGACGTATGAGCCATAATGTGTGTGTCTGTGTATCTGCCTAGAAAGAAGAAACCTGTAAGAAAGAGGGAGAAAGACAGAGAGTGTGTGTCAGTGCTGAAAGTGATGGGGTTGGTGTGTTTTATGGGTAAATTGAAGGGTCTGTTGAAAGGAGAGAGATGACCCCATCTTACAGTGTGTGCTCCTGTGTAAGCCTGTGTGTGTGTGTGTTTGTGACAGTTGTGGTGTGTGTGTCTGCTCCCTCTCCCTTCAGTATCAGTCTCTTCTGCTTGATTTCCGCGCTCCCCTCCTTTGCCTCTCCTCTGCTCGCTATGCCGTGAAATGGTTTTTCACTAGACCATTACCCCAACCAGTGTGCTACACTACTGCCACAGTCCTCTGTGAGTGAGAGCGAGTGTGTTTAAATTGCGTGCATGTGTGTGTGCCTGGAGAGAGAGAAGGGTGTGTATTTGGCTGTGTGCATGTGAACAGTAGCTGCACTTGAAAGATAAAGATTGTGCATGTTTTGTTTATGTGTGGGGGGAAAATGGATTGTGTGCACTTGTTGGTACGTGTGTGCTTGTCACTCTGAGTGTGTGTGCATGTGAGGGCAAAAAAAGAGTGTGTGTGTACAGTATGTCCCCGTGCAGCCTTAGCTGTCATAGTGTTTGCCCTGCACTGTACTCTTGTCACAGTTGTGAATGTGAAGAATCTACTACCAAACCAGGGAATCTTCTAGCTCTGGCTGAGTGGGTTTTTTGGGATTGTCAAATTTTCAGCTATAAGCATCTTTCACTGGAACCATATGTATTTTGTTACCTTGGCCTAAAAAGTTTTTCACAGAACACAAAACAAGTGCACACACAAGCCAGATTCACTGTAATTATGTCGTATTTGAATATAGCATGAGATGCTCAGTGCTATGTGATTTGTGTGCTGCACAGCCCGGGCTTCTTGTGAATCAAACACTATTATTATTATTATTATTATATTTATTCCAAACTGTTGATGTTGCTGAATCTATAAACAAAACTCAAACAAAGCTGTACCACAGAGGCACACTCAGAGAGGTGTACACACATAATGATATGTCAGGAGAAAGTATTCTTAATAAAAAAAAGCTTTTTTTGATGTTATTAACTTATATCAGGTCATATTTACCACGCCTCCAACACCCTCACTGAACTTCGTTGTGCTTGTGCATGTGTGCGATTAGTGGTCAGATAAAGTTAATTTTGTTTTGCCCTCCATAGACTTCCTGACTTCATACGCACACATGCACGTTCATTATATGTTCATCTGTTTGTGTTTACCCAGCATGTGGCATCACACAGTAATCTGCTCTTGATCCACGTGTATGGAAACAAACAAAGACTCACACATTTGAGCAGACGAGCACCAAATCACATATTCACTATCTGTCTGTACTGGAACACCTTCCTGGCTCAGGATCCACTGCTTTTCAAAAGATAAGGCTGGAAATACTGCATATATTTTTTTCCTTATTGAGAACAAATCACTTGAAAAGACCAAAACCTACAGTGAATTGATCCAGCTAACAAGTATTGCCCCTGTAGCCCTGTGGCTGATGTATTTTATTCTTCAGTGAGCTCCGCTGTTGTCCAAAAATTATGAAAACGCATAAATGAGCCACAAAGCTGCACTGGGACATGTTTCTTCATTACCGTTACCATTACATGGGCACTGTGGTTTAATTCAATGCCACATAGAGGCTCCACGGAGACAGAAATGTGTATTTATCCACAGCTAAAAATAGTGCCCAACAAATGCACTCTGTGCTCTGAGAGCCACACACGAGGTAGGGGATGTTATACTAAGGCATCGGTTCTGCTCTTGCCATGGGATTTCTTGACAATATAAATATATAGAATAACGCCAGCCTTATCCCTTAAAGACAGTTCTGCTTTCTCTTTGACACCTGCCTCCTTCTTTCATTCATTTTCCCTTCAGCCCTCCATTCATGACTCATCAATGTTTTTTCTTCACCCCCTTAAAGCCACTTTCTGCTGTTATCCTACACATTATCATAACAGTGTAGGCCACTTGCATAGTCTACAGCGTAGGCTCTACGTCATACGCAGAAGTATTAACCGGCTTTTAGTCATCTCTCTCACCTCTCAGTCACCACCAGATGCTGCACCATCCCCCCATCTCTCACCTCTCTCGCTTCCTCCAGTTCCCTTTTTTAACATCTTGTTTAAATCGTGTCGCTATGTTCCCTTCAGCTCCCCACTCTGTCGTCTCCGTCTTCACCCCATTCACTCCCTTGTTTTATAATTCACCTCTCATCTCTTCTCTCCCCCTGCCACTTCTCAATGGCTTCGTAATGTCCCTCCTCCGTTCTATATCTCCCTCTCCAGCTCTCTCTAACTCATTTACTTCTCGTTCCCTCTACCTCTCCTTCCTCCTTTCTTTTCCATCTAATGCCTTTCATTCTTTCGCTCCACCTCTCTGTTCCCTCCTAATTTCCCTATGTCTCTCTACCTGAGATATTGAAGCTATAAAGACAGGTGTTCAAAAGAAAGCAGGACTAGCAAATCTGTTTTATGTGCCTCCTGGCATCATTCCCTGGAATGCAGAGAGAAGAGGAGAGAGGCAGAGAGCAAAGAAAAGCCGTGGTCTGTAATATCTAATTCTCAGCACCTTCCGCACTGACAGCACTACCTTGAGTCAAAGAGAGAAGAAGAGGCAAGTTTTCTAAAAATCCCTCAACCTTTTGTCTTCACCACTTGGGACATACTCATGCACTTTCCCCTCCTTTCATTATGTTCTTTTGGATCTAATATCACTCTTAAGCTCTTTTTTTTTCCCCAGTATGTGGGAACAAGACGTACACCCTACTTTTAAAGGGCATTATGGCAAAAATGTGCAATGACACACAGCAATGACCTGTTTGAAGGTACAACAGTGTACTTTAAAAATAGTTATGTGTGTTATAGGGATGTGTATTATCAAAAAAGCATCATTTTACAGAGGCAGTGGTGTGATAGACTAAATTTGATGGGCTGTTTTCAGAGACTCAGCGTTACATAGACCCTGGAGGGACTGTGCAATGCTGCAAAGAAGTATTACTTTTATTAGTAGAGTTCAGCATTTGTCCAGTTATGGCAGTCAGCCTGAGTCATGTCCCACTCTGTCACCCTACTTTATATATTAAAATGAGTCTCATTTACAATATTAAGTGTGTCCCACAAAGAAAATGGCTTGTGTATTTGTGTGTATTAATGGAGCTTGTTGAGGTTCTCGTTTGGGGTTTACTCAGCTTCTTTAAGGAGTACCCCAGCAGCCGGAATCTCCCTACTGAATAGACTGGGATAATCTCTGCGAGAGAGCCTGTGTGTGTGTGTGTGTGTGTGTGTGTGTGTGTGTGTGTGTGTGTGTGTGTGTGTGTGTGTGTGTGTGTGTGTGTGTGTGTGTGTGTGTGTGTATGGGTAGAAAAAAAAAAGAGCGGAATGGGAAAAAGTGGAGTAAGAGAAAACTAGATGTGAGGGTGAGAGAGAGAGAAGCAGTGAGATGAAGAGTAAGAGAGGACGCACAAGAGATTGAACTGTCAGCAGCTTGACTTAATCTTTTTTTTTTTCCCTCAAGATGGAGATGAGACGTGACTGTGTATGTGCGACTCTGTTTGTGTGTGTGTATTTGAGCGAGACGACTCCATCCTGTTTTGAAGTAACCTAATCTAGGATGGAGACCCCCACCAAAAAAAAAAACCCTCAGAAGACCGAAACTCTAACTCTAAATCCCTAATAACTAGCCCTTGTCAATCCTAAATTACCCCTGTATCACAAACACACACACACATAACACAGAAAACGACGGCCTTATGCGTGCTCAATTCACGCTTAGGCTCACAGCTTTTCAGTTTAATAGTATCTAAAGCAGGCAAATATATAACTTAGGCTACTTTACTTGAAAATATCAAAACATTTGGAATAAGTTCACCCACAAACTAACCAGCTGTCTGTCTTTACCAGATTCCAGGCAGAGGGACAGATCCTCGATTGGCACCACGTTACGAAGAGGTGGAACGTCAGTATGCCTCCTTACCAAGGTACTGCTTTTTCTCCTTCCCTTTTATAAGAATATCAAAAAGTATTAAATGTCTTCTCTTCTCTTTTCCTCTCCTCTTTGAAACATATAATTAAATAGTCTGTATGTCTTTCCGTGTGTCTCTGGAGGCCTCAGTCTCAGCCAGGAACTCACCCTATCCTCTCCCTGGGGAAGACACATTCATACAGGGGTTGAAAACTGATCCCTGACTCCTGAATCTGCTCCCCCACCAAAACTTACCTTGGCTCATGCACGTGCAGTAGTTTCAAAGTCATCATGACTGTCTTTATGTGGTGTTTTTTTTTTTTTGTTTTTTTTTTTTGGTCTCCAACTTCAAATGTCAGCCATTATACTGAGGCTGCACATTTCACTGAAGTGTTTTAATTTTGGCAACATTTTTTTCTTAGTTTTAGGAAAAATTGAAGAACAATCTCAAGCACCTCACTCTCCAACCCATGTTGTGTACATTGTTACAGGATAAAGAACTTATCATGAATATTGGCATTAGCGCATGTATTGCTGCTTGTTTTCTGCATTTCAAATCAGCAGCTACATGAACTAAAGTCACTTAGGCACTGATTTGTTTTTTTTTTTACTGAAATAACTGTTGTAAATGCCCTGCAATATTTGTCAGTTTCCTCCTAGTTTATATTATTTATATTATTTGCCCAACATTTGGCAATGTTGGGCAAATTTTCTGTCTTTATATCTAAGACTGAATAGTTTTTTTCAGAGAGTTGAAAAGTCAGGAGGCAGGTGAGTGGAGGACACAGAAGAGACAGCTCTGGTCAGATTTGACAGTCAAGCAGGGAAGCATAACCATTCAACTATCTCTGTGCACCATGTGTTTGCCTATTGCCCAGTGCATTTTGTTGTTTTCCTCCCTGGACAGCATGAAATATCACTAACATTAGCCAACACAAGAACAATAACAGCTTCCTGAGCATACCAATCAATTGCTGAAGGATTCTTTCCATGTGTTTCTCATGATGGGTTTTCTGATGTAGTCAGATAAATATTCTGTCCCTGAGTGGCCACCGTTATATATACGTTTCTGTAAAATTTCCTTGAAGGCGCAGCTGTTCACTGACCATTTAAACGTATTAACGTCAACACAAAACACAATCCAAAACATACCATATTCTCCAGCCATCATCGGTAACTCCCAGTTTTTCAGCATCTCATTTTTCATTTCCGACATGAAAAGCCTCAACTTTAATTTCCTTCTCTTTCTTCACTTTCACCCTCTTTACATCTTTTCCTGTACTCTTCTCCTCTCTTAATTCCTTCTCCTCTTTCCCCCTTTTCTTCTCTGTGATATCTTACTCTTGTCCACATTTCCTTTTTTTTTCCAGTGAAAGTAATTTACTACCTTCTTCTCACCTCATTTTGTTTTGTTTCTGACTACTTACACCTCAGCAGACCAACAAGCCAACAACAAATGTTTGTTTGTGTGTGCATTTGAGTGTGTGTGTGTGTGTGTGTGTGTGTGTGTGTGTGTGTGTGTGTGTGTGTGTGTGTGTGTGTGTGTGTGTGAGAGAGAGAGAGAGAGAGAGAGAGAGAGAGAGTGAGGAAGTCAGTAAGTGGAATGACAGACAGAAGTTTTGAGCGTTAGAAAGTTTATAGCCAGGTTCCCACCCCTGTTAAAATGGTGAAGGATGGCTATTTCACACCTCTTTCATGTGTGTGTGTGTGTGTGTGTGTGTGTGTGTGTGTGTGTGTGTAAGAGAGAGAGAGAGTATGCCTGTGTGTGGGTGATGACTTTGGCAGATGGGAGCGAGAACAGTGATGATAGTTTTGAGGTCTGGCTGTGGTATCTGAAAAGCCTTGGGAAATTGGACACACACACTCTCACATACAGTACACCCCGTCTCTGTTTCCACTTTCAGACATGCACTGTAATCCGTAAATGCTGTGCCAATTTTACATGTAGACCTCATGTTTTAAAAAGGCCCCGAGTCATTTTTCCATAAAAGTCACTGACAATCTGCCCACTTACGACCTGGTAACAGTTCTGAAACATTTTCTTCACGGCTGAAGTCTGATTTAAAACAGTCATGTCACCAATAATACAGTTTTCTTACATATGACATTTTTGTGTACACCATCCAAGTGAAGACTAGGGGGTGTTGCTTTAAAGACTAGAACTATCAAGCAGCAGATTTGACTCTGAGGAGACAATTTCCCATATTACAAGAGCTAAATTATTTTTGTAAAATAAACAAATAAATAAATATATAGCTGGAAACTGGATGCCAAATGCGATGTGAGCATTGCACTTAGTTCCATAACAGCCTCTCATATTTGAAGAGAGTCAACATGAAAGTTTTCCACAATGAGCACACCAATCTGAAAGCCAAAAAGCTGTTATTAAATACATAGATTAACCCAGAAATGTTTTCCTTTTCAGAGATTTAATGTCTCTCCTTCTGTCGTTTATTTAGCTTTCTCCCTGCCTCTTCATCACTGCCTATGCTCCTTCTCCTGCTGTCAATTATTTCTAGAGATATTTCAGGGACTAAAGAGTCAGAGAAGAGATCATGTTTGGAAACCGCATCCAGGCTGTTGACCTTATGAAAACATATTATTTCACCACTCACTCGGAAATAGCTGGCAGGCAGTGTGTATCTAGTGTCTGCATGCCGGTATACCTGTATGCGTGAGTGGGTGGGACGATGTTTGTGTATTTGCTTGTGTGTATTTGTGAGTTTGTGTTTCTACTATTTCCAAGTGAGTCCAGAAATAGCTGTGGGGCTGCTTAGTCAGGTACTGTATGTTTGACTCAAAATCAGTTAACTGGAGCACTGGGTGTGCTGTGTGAGTGTGAGACGAGACGAGATTTTGATGGCTCTAAAATTAAAACATGACCCAGCAGCAGTGGATGATGTTTGCCTGCCTAAAGCAGAAACACTTTACTTAACATACTGTCAGCAAATGTCACCACATGAAATAGAGAGGAGTCTTTTGAGGGTATATTGTATATTTTGCTTCTCCATAAAATTATTCAGTGTTTTGGAAAGTAGACGTATTAGAACACGAAACACAGACACCGAAGTCATTTTTTGCCAGAGTAATTAAATGTGATTTTAAATGCTGTACTCCTGAATCTAAAATAATCTTACACATAAAACCATGTTGGATGTTATCAAATGATAAATATTAATGCATATTATTTGATCCAGCGTTTTTTTTTCTCCAGGTGATTTTAGTCTATCAGCAACTTGTAACCCATTCAAACATTCAGTACTTCACTTGCTCATATATTCTGTGCTTAATGATCTCTGCTCAAAATTCAGAAAATAGCACCCTTAACTCTCGTACTCTTTTAAAGTATTTTTCTTAAGAGCTGAGTTTTCATGGAACAGGAAAGTTGACAACGCGGAAAAGGAAAGAGGGGAAGACACAACTCTGCATGTCTTTTCACTCCAAATCCCCCGAATCCCTCCTCTCGCTACCATCTTCTTGAAATGACCTCTCCACCCCACCCCACCCCCGATCCTCCACATCTCACCTTCGTCTCTGTACTTCACCATTTTCCTTCCATCTCCCCTTCCATCTCACTGTCCCTCAGTGGTGGTATTATACCGAAACAAAGAACCCAGATGAGAGTGAGAGAGCGTCCCTGTACCTCCACCCATGTGACAAACAATTTGAATTTTAAATAATGAA